>NW_015557276.1:281884-286876 GCF_001515605.1 Sinocyclocheilus anshuiensis | reverse complement strand
CGGTCTATTAAAACGCACAACATATTAAAGCGTCTTTGGTGTTTCCATGTTTTCTACAAAACAAAACCGGATATCGAGGGGTTATGACGTCATTGGCAGGCGACACAATGACACTATGGACACGGTCCGTGTCACTAGTTAAAATTGCTTATTTCTCTGGATTTAAACATTCTTCGAAACATTTGGGATAATGTAAGTACACAAGTCAGCAAAATATATAAAACTGTTCTAGTGGTTTTTGGATATTTTCATTAAATCTTACATATTGTGCCTTTAACCTGAAAAACTATTCTATTGCATTTATTTGTGCTGTTGTTTGCAATTTTTTTATTTGTTCTTATTTTATTACTGACTTTTTACTTGTGTTTTTTTATGAAAATATGTATATAAGCATATTGTATATGCTGTCAATTATAGTTCTTCGAAAGAAAATCGGAATCAGCAAAAATCGGTATCGGCAGATCACACTAACAAAAAATCGGAATCGGCCAAGAAAATTTGCAATCGGTGCATCTCTCCTTACCACACACTAATATTTGGCATAGCATCTGGCACATTTAACTCCACCCACTTTGGGAAAATGTTTCCTTTAATAATTCATGGTTAATCTTTAGCCACATCATTTGAATACATTGGGAGTTCACCAACATGTAAGACAAATACATCTGTACTGAAATCAAGAAATAAACATTTTGTACAGTGAGGGTGAGTTACTCTCATTATGGCATACTGAAGAGATTATATTTTTGTCCTCAAAGCATAGTTTTCATTTCTGTTGTCATACAGTAACTGTTCTGGATCAAAAACTTGAGGAGGGCCAGGTGCAAAGTAGGCAATGTTAAATACACGCATCATGTGCAGAAACACGTTAGTTTTCCAAGGTTCAGCATTTGAATTTAGCATTACTAGTGAAAAACCTTCAAACAAAAACACAATGTAATTCTACAAGCGATTACAAAAAAAACTGCTCCTGCGCTCAGTGTGAATGCTCTCATTTGTTAACATGCACGCCGAAAAAACATACGTGTGCTGCTCACGCTTGCAGCATGAAACCGGCCTTTTTTTCCTGAAGGGAACCGACTGTCTTCAGAAGAGTTTCGATGCCATTTTCTCTTCATCTTACAACCCTCTACGCACATCTTGGCAATATAATCGCCATTGGCTAGTACATTTTTTTGTTTACTCGCCAGACTGATGTACTATTTTACACACAAACACACACACGTTTACTTATCTAAATGGGGACATTACATAGACTTCTATTGGTTTTATATACAGATAGTTACTTTTTAACCTAAACCCACCCCTACCCCTCACATAAAACTTTCTGCATTTTTACAATTTTAAAAGTAAAAAAAACCTTTGTTTACTTCATTTTTATAACAGTTTTACAAATGATGCGCCTTCACACTAGTTTACGGTACGTCAAATACAGGTGCACTGCGTGCTACATACTGCGCATCCATTGAATACATGACATGATCCACTGAGCGCATCCAAATAGTACAGATCGCTTGACGGAGAGCGAAACTCTCAAGCGCTCAGCCAGCGTGTTTATCGAGTGAAAATCTGTGTTGAACGCCTCTCACACACATACTGGCGTGTAAAATCTAAGAATTTATTAGCCAATGGCTTATGTTAGACATTTAGTCGCCCAGAGTAAGATTTAGTCGCATATGCGAGTGATTTACTCGCAATGTAGAGGGTTGTCTTACCAAAAATGTCTGATAAAGTAGTATTTACGAGCGCAGTGCTGCGTTGTGTATAGCCGTTACCAGGAAAACCACTATATTTCAGCCGTTTCAAAAGTTCCACTTAGTGGCAAAGAATGAATTTGCATTTTCAAAAAGCCTTTCTACTGTTTGTTCAGATCAACACAAAAATCAACCCATGTTTTACGCAACAAGCACGCAGAGTTGTAATTGTGAAAGAAGCTAATGTGCCTTCTAAAAATCGAAACAATTAAGACAGTAATATATAGGTTTTAAATTAATATGATCATTTATACATTTGACTCATCCCTTTTCTTAAAAATAGTTTAAAGACTGAAATGTGATGTAAAACAAATAAATAAAAAATTAAATTCCTTCCTTGATATTTGTGCTTTGAAAAGTTTTTTGATTGGCATTTCGACTCCTATATTTCAAAAAATTGTCTTTTTTATTTGGGCTAGTTACATTTATTTCGGGCTACCAAAATCTGAAGAGTGCCTGCTTGAAGGGCTACCGGGGATTTTGAAATTTTGAGAGCCCTTGTGATCAATAAGTGATTACAAAGTACAACTTAAATTCACTTGAATTGGACAGAGATACAAGTACAGGAAGTGTTTGACTGATTTAAAATGTGTTTTATCAGTAACAACACTTCCTCATATCTGGAAGAATCTCTTATAAATAACAGAGTAATGCGTGACATGACATGACATGACATGACAGTTTCTTTCAACATTCAAATCTTTTGACTTGATCCATCATATTTCTATTAACTCATCCAAAAACCTAAACAAATTTCTAAATGCAGTGTAATTTTGTCTCTGTTCAAAAGTAATCTCTGAGGTTTTATCATGGCTTCTTCAACCTTCTGGAGATTTGGGTCCTAAGACTCAGATGACAGATATGTCACTAGTCTGTTAAGAAAGTCAGCACACAGCACAATGTTTCAGCTTCATTTAAGGCAGTGAAGCCTTTATGAGTCAGTTACGTACTCAGCTGTAAGGTCAATGCTGTCATGTACAAGAGCAAGTCTTCCAAAACATGATGGCATAATATATACAAACGCCTAACTGTCAGAGCGCCGGTGAGAGGGCTGACTCACCTGCACCATTACTGTGAGGAATAAAACATCAGCACCTCACCTGCTCTTCAAACGAACAAACTTCAGCTACTGCTGTTTCTCAAACAGGTGCAGAGCTAAACATGTAGAAACATCAGACTATACTCATTTTTAAAAATCTATCAACAAATATAAAGACGCCGATAGTCAGGTAGGTGTAGCACAACCCTTGAAAGATAACAACTACAATAACGGAGGATTAAAATAACAAATTTTCTTTTAAAAGCTGCGCTTCATTGCATAAGTGAGAAACAACAGCCTGTAACTGTTCATACGTATTCAAAGTTAAACTGGTC
Source organism: Sinocyclocheilus anshuiensis (assembly GCF_001515605.1). Classification (NCBI taxonomy): domain Eukaryota; kingdom Metazoa; phylum Chordata; class Actinopteri; order Cypriniformes; family Cyprinidae; genus Sinocyclocheilus; species Sinocyclocheilus anshuiensis. The sequence continues at coordinate 283,748 of NW_015557276.1, read as the reverse complement.
TGAACCCTGTAACGCATTCTCTACAAATCCTGAGGAGTTCGCCACGGTTCACCAACTGTGATGCCATTTCAGCAAGTTAATAAACTGATTTATATCTTCATATCTGTTAAAAGATCACTTTCTCTTTCTTATGGCCTTTATTGGGGAACAGAAAGTGATGAGTGAAAGTCAAAATTGTCAAGGGCCATTTCCTGGGTATTTAGCGGAGCAGGATATGCTGGAGAACCGAGACATCTCGCATTATCCTCAGTTAATGCAATAATCTGGAGTATAAACAGATTAACTACTCAAACGCTGATGTGTAGATCTCAGTCTCAAAGGTGAGAGAAAAGATGTCTTTGGTTTGGAACAAACAGCAGACCAAAAGGAATATTCACCCAAAAATGTACATTTTAAATGTACTCATCCTCAAGCAATCCAAGATGTAGATCAGTTTGTTTTTTGCATGAGAACAGGTTTGTAGAAATGTAGCATTGCATGACTTTCTTACCAATGGATGCTCTGCAGTGAATGGGTGCCGTCAGAATGAGAGTCCAAACAGCTGATAGAAACATCACAATATTTATTTAAAACTGTTTTAGCTTGTAAACAGTGCTTGATCTGTGCATATTTCTTGCCTGATTCAGACGAGATGACCAGAAGCAAGGTTTTGAAGTTAAAAAAATGTCTTGATGGATTTGTTTCTTGCAAACTTACAGCTTTTGTCTTCTCAGGATGTTAATTGATGGACTGGAGTGGTGTGGATTACTGTGATGTTTTTATCAGCTGTTTGGACTCATTCTGACGGCACCCATTCACTGCAGAGCATCCATTGCCGAGCAAGTGATGTGATGCTACATTTCTCCAAATCTGGTGAAGAAACAAACTCATCTACATCTTTGATTTTCAGCAAATTTTCATTTTTGGCTGAACTATTCCTTTAAGATTTACATTAGAGGTTGACCGATAGCTAGGTTTTAAAATGAACACTGAAGAAAAAAATAAAAATAAAAAAATCAGTACTGAACCATACTTTGTAAATGAATAAAAATATTAATATTAAATATTAATTATATATTGAGTTAATTCATAGTTCATTAACTAATGTTAACAGAAGCAACTGTAAAATGTAAAAATTTATTAGTTAATGCTGAAATAACAAGGAACAATACTTCTACAGCTTTTATTAATCTTAGTTAATGTTGGACTCAAATGGACTCTTATTGTAAAGTGTTACCATTTCATATAAATCCAAACAGTCATGCTTAAAGATGGCCATCTTTAAATATCTACACAAAGACCATAGCATTGAAATTACATACATATGGATATTGTATGTATACTGTCACACTTTATTTGCTACAACTCACATGTATCGCACACGCTGGACGCATCGCGTTCAGTTCAAGTGGTCTAAAACAGTTTAGACTCCAAACGGGCAAAAGTTCACTTCAAGAATGATCAGAAAAGTGGCACAGATGAGTTTGAAGTTCGGTGTAAAAAAAAAAAAAACGGAGCAAAACGGAAACAGAAAGCGCGATCTATATTATAGCTCTCTATGTGAAGCATACAGATTTTATTAGAGCCACAGAAAAAGAATGCTTTAAGCAAGAATAAAACCAAAACTTTTAAACCTTTTGACTGGTAGTGTAGGCTGATTATTCTTATAGATTGAAACAAATGTGCTTCAGCCAGAAAAAAAAGGGTATGAAAAGTGCTCCGAGTCGCTGCAGAAAACAAAAAAAGAACAACAAAAACTAAATGTTGCTGGAGACAGGATTATTGAAAATGCAAACTGATTGTCTGCCAACAGGAGGCGCTTTTAGAGTGATAAAACTAGCGGTTTCTCCAGTAATGGCTGTAATCAAAGCAGCTCCGCTCATGA
>NW_015557276.1:278228-281615 GCF_001515605.1 Sinocyclocheilus anshuiensis | reverse complement strand
ATCTTTATTTTGGTGTATTGCATATTCAAATATTCATACAGCAAAATATACTGGAGGCCATCCAATTTTACTAAAAATCATCCAAATCGCTGGCGGTGGCTGGCAACTTTTTTTTTAAATGCTGGTGGGGAAAGAGATCAAATGAAAATGCTATCAAAACTTTTCTGAAGACAGTCGGTTCCCTTCAGAGATACATTCATATAAAACACCCGCGCTGCATTTAGATTTTGAAACGTGCAGTACTCATGTTTATTCAACGAAGTCAAACGCCACAAATAAATCAATGTATGGGAAACACTGGTAATGTATATCGGAAATGTGTTTTAAAAAATCATCACCGTTATTGAAAAGAATTATAATCGCGATACATATTGATATTGAATTATTGTCCAGCCCTAATTTAAAATGACTTTTGTCAAGTTAACTTGATGTGGACACCAAAATGGTGACGTCTACAAATGAGCACAATTTAAACTAAACCCACAAAGGTTACAGGTCTGCCTCTGAACAATTCTCAAAAGCCTGTCAAGAATGGTGGCAGCATGTATTCAGCACAGAATGTACAGATTTTTCTTGGATTCCTACCAACTGCTGATAGTAAACAACATCCATATGCAGCATTACATCATGCAGATGTTACACATGTTTGAAGGCCTTATCAGTGTTAGTGCATAGAGCGCATAGCAGCTTCTGCACATCACAAGATATAGCATCACCTAATCGGTCTAAATAAACAGCTCAACTTCTGGTGAAAAGAATGTGAGGAGGAAATTAGTGGCACCAAAACAATCTTTAGGAACTGGATAGTACAGAGGGTAAATTTGATGTGAATTTTTTCTACAAAAACAAAACGAGATCACTTGAGTCAGATACTTAGGTGTCAACCTTTCCAAATGCTTTACCAATGAAATGATCATAACCACAGGCTGCCTTTTTTTATAACAAGTTTGAAGGACAGGGGAAATAACTACGTGCAAAAAATTGATGCTAAGGTGTCTCCTCGGATCTACACATTTCTGAGCCACGTTTGCAGTGACTTTTAAACCAGCTGGTCAAGGTGAGTTTTATGAAGTCAAGTTAACACATTAAATATGAACTTGTTCCACTAATGTTTGAGAACCACAAATAATCTTTTTCTTCTTTTCTATTCTGTAGAACACAAAAGAAGATTTTTTTTAACTGCCACCTTTGCTTTAAACCCCACTGACTGGACAAAAGCAGTTTAAATCTTCTTTTGTGCTCTGCAGAAGAAAGAAAAGTCATACAGGTTTGGAATGACAAGGTGAACAAAAGTTGAGACTTTTACATATTTGAGTAAAATCCTTCGAAGTCAGGACAGCCAATCCTGCTCCTGGAGCGCTGCAGTACAGCAGAGTTTAGCTACAAACCTAATCAATCACACCTGAACCAAGGTCTTCAGGATTGCGTAACTACTGCCTAGCAAATTAAAACTATTCTTACTATGTAAAATAAGCATGTAGGAATTAGCTCAAACCATCTGGTATAACAACATGATTTGAAAAAATGAGATCCTTGCATTGTTATAAATTAAATTTCACTTAAGTTCACAAATATGTTTCACTGAAGCAGTACTTCCCATCCTGCCATGGAGACCCCCTTCATATTATAGATGTCAATACAATATAAATGAGCTGGTGACTTGAATCAGATGTGTAAAATTAAGGACACATCCAAAATGTGGAACGGACCTTTTTCCACATTTATCAGGTTCTCAGAAGTCATAATAGTTGGGTAAACTTCTATTGTAGTGATTTTTGCATTTGCTCCAATAGCAAAAGAAAAACTACTTTTTCTAACTTATTTTTCAGATATTTCAAAATACATGCATTCGACTCTCCACTATAGTGTTTCTATGACTCTCCAAAAGATGGGGGGGATACAGAGACTGATTACGGTGGTCAGAAGAGAGTAAGAAGTCAAATTTGCCATCACACCCTCAGCTGTTGTATTAGAAACACCCACACAACAGCATTAACTAGTCTTATGTAATTCAATTTATGCCAAGGTAATATAACACAAAGTATAGTGTTATTAGAAATGTACATTAATTTGATTAAAATTGGAGATATATAAAAACATGGTAAATTTATGACAGGGGTGTCGGAGGCCAATGTCATACAGAGTTTTCTTCCAGCCAACTTTAACGCCTTGCCTGGAAGTTTCTAGTAATCCTGTAGACCTTGATTAGCTGGTTCAGGTGTGTTTAATTTAGGCTGGATATCAACTCTGCAGGTCAGTGCCTTCCAGGGACAGGTTTGGAGGTCCCTGATTTATGATTTTAATCATCTTGGAAATGAATCATTTAGGGGGGAAAACTACCCACGTTAAAAAAAAAAGCACATTCTGACTCCCACCCGACAAAATTAACTCCTACACCCGGACATATTTTCAAGGTAACATGCTTTCAAAAGTAAATATTTGCAACACCTGCAAGAGTTGTGATAAAACGGTTTGCTTAACGCATATTTGATCTATTTTTAATCCAAGTGAGCAACATCAAGAATAAAAGTTTACCTGTCCTCATCCCCGTCAATGGTAATAGCTATTCCAAACAGGCTGCTGACAGCAGGTGTGGGAAGCTGCAAGCCTTCGGGATTCAGGGGTTTGATGGCATCTTTTCCTATGAGCACAGAGCTCTGGAGTAGCCCGTAAGGCTTCCTCTGGTTCTCATTGGCCAGGGCGACGCCGGTGGGAAGCTGGCTAAAGTTAGCGGGGGTTGTCAACGCACCCAGTCCTACTACTGAACCGCTGTGGACTCCCTGAGGCTGATTCTGCTGGGGGGCCGGCGTCTGTTTTGGCATGCCCTGGGGGGTATTAGAGGCACTGGACATAACAACAGGCACATTTTGCACACCAGGGACCACAGCATGGGGGCTGACAGACACAGTTACTGCTGGCTGAATGAGAGGCACTGGTGCCTGTTGTACAACAGCTGCGGCTGACACGGTCCCTAGAGCCGTGTTGATGCCCGACTGCTGTAAAAGCCCCTGAACATGCTCCGGCTGGCTGATGGGAAGCCCTCTGCCATCCACGGGCTGAGGAACTAATCCAAGCATGTGAGCGCTTCCCGCTGCAGGAGTCATGACAAGTGACGGACCCTGGTTCAAGGGGGTCACGAGCGGAAGAGAAGTCACTGAGACGGTCTGGGCCGGAGAGCCGGGAGGTTGCGGCGCTCTGTAGTCAGCCTGGTTCGATGGAATAACAGTCTGAAGAATCTGGCCAGGTTTCTGTGCCTGCTTCCCCGGGAGAAATGGCTGTGGCTGAGTTGTTGACGGCATGCTGGGAGATTTGACATGTTGAGCGTGGGCATCGCCGTAAAGGTTCTGGACTACAAGCCCTAATCCCTGCTGCGAAATGCCAAAGGTT
>NW_015557276.1:268843-277905 GCF_001515605.1 Sinocyclocheilus anshuiensis | reverse complement strand
CTGCTGAACCTCCACAGGTGGGTTCGATGGTGCAGATATGTAACCGCTATCGGTGTGTGGTTCTGCTGCAGGTGTTGAAAGCCCAACATGAGCAGCCACCGAACCTCCCGCGACTCCTAGTGCATCCCTGTCCGCGCCATGGTCCGTGGTGCCAACGTGCTTGACGTTATCCACAGTCCGCGCGGACGAGGAAGCATCCGTATCTCGCTCATAAAACTCAGTGCAAGTCCACCTACCTCTTTTGAAGGGTTCGCCCGTACCATGATCTAATTTGATGACCCTGAAACGGGAGCTGCAGCTACTTACTGTGGCAGAACTGCTAACCGATGAAGTCTGTGATGTGCTGGATGGTGCATTAGATGCAGCTGAACCTGAAGACTGGGAAGATATGGTCCCGCCTAATGCACGGACATTTGGGTTTATATGAACAGCACCTGGGCTAGGAGAACCAGGTATGGTCGTCATGGGACCCTCTTGGCCAGATGTTTCAGCATCGTTATGAAGCGATTCATCCGACAAACTGACATCACACGCCTCCGGCTCGAAGTCTCCAGCTTTGGACATGTCATATATCTCGGATGAGGACATGTCCTCAGTTCTGGGCTCGTCCGGGTCGTCTAAACTCTCGGTGTCGTCCGTGTTGCTGTTGGCGGCCACCTGCGCAGCCTGCGTTACGCTGGTGATCTGAAAACAGCTCTTCTTTTTCGACAGCATTTTAGACATGTTGACAGCTTTAAGCGCGTTGCTCTGATCGCAACGCGTCAGACTGAAGCGCACAGCTCCAATGTAAGCGTAGTAACGCAATGTGTATGAAAATATGTCATGTAATTTTCAGTTAACGTCACGCTAACTCAGGACGCCCTCATCGCGGCATTTTCACTCCTTTAAATCCTTTAAATTGAAGCTCCAAACACAATGGCAGCTTTATTCCAGCTGTGTTTAATCCTTCCGAGCCCGTATCTCTATTCTCCGTGGCCTAAACGAAGGCCATGCCCCGGTGTGGGAGTTTCCGTCAGGCCGCTGAAATGCTCCAGTCTCCGGACTCAACGCGACTCTGAGGCGCCTTCGGTTCTCAACACTCTCCCTTCTTCAGAAGCTCACATCCTCCGTGAAACACATCAGATAGACATCTCGACACGTAGTAACGCATGTTTACTATCCGTTTCTGGCGCTAGCGGAGTCTGTCGGGAGCAGAGCGACGGTTTGTTTGTCAGTCCGTCTGCTGTCAGCGCAGATCTCGAGCTAACAGCTCCGCTTCCTCTGCTCTACACAAGATGGCTACGTAGCGCACGCGCTGAGCTATGGGTGGATTGCGCACAAGCGTACGTAAGTCAGTCGGGAATACCGACCACTACGCATTATTCTTTTTTTTTTTAAAGTGCCAGGAGAAAGAAATTCAGACGACATCAATTTTATTAAACGTTTGTATTACTGTTTTTCTTATTGGACTCTCTGATAAAGTTATTAACAGTTATTAATAAAACAGATGTTTTATTTTCCACACCAGTGATATTGTGCACTGCAGATATATATTATATTATATTATCCTTTATATTATATATTGTAATACTGTTATATTGTTATTGTATGTTATCTTATCATATCTTACATTTCTGTTAAAAGGGTAATTTACTTTTGTTGATTGCAGTTGGCTGTCATACACGAGGGTGTTTTTCTAGTGGTTTTATGTAGATTTGGAAAACCAGAGTGGATACAACCAAACAGGTTTATTTGTAAGTTATGTTGGAAAGAAAAATTATTTTATAGTATTTAACAGGCTTGTTATGCCAACTTTAACAGACATTTTAACAGATTATCAGACATTGTAGGACATTATTTCAACTAATTTTATCACATCATTTACACACACACACACACACACACACACACATATATACAGTACATACATACATACATATATATATATGAAAAACTATGTGCAAGTGCACCTCGTACAAAAGCTGTTTTAAACGCAAAGGGTGGTCACACCCAGTGTTGGGGGTAACGCATTACAAGTAACGCGAGTTACGTAATCAGATTACTTTACAAACAAGCAAGCCCTGTCCAGATTTAAAAAGTAACGCAAAAGTAACGTAACGCATTACTTTCCATAAAAAAAAGTAACTAAGTACCGTAATTAGTTACTTTTTTATGGAGTAACGCAATATTGTAATTCATTACTTTTAAAAGTAACTTTCCCCAACACTGGTCACACCAAATATTGATTTGATTTAGTTAATAGAAGTGAATTAATAAATAACATCTAAGACATTATTTTTGAAAGCATTCTCATTTTACAGCATTTTTACACAAGTGCCTAAAACCTCAGTATTGTAGTTTTGCAGGAGGTCTCTTGAAGCGTCTTGGAGACACAGTTCTTCTGGATTGAGTCTGTCTCAGTTTGTTCTGTTTCTTCATGTAATCTCAGACAGACTGATGATGATCAGATCAGATCTCTGTGTGGAGCACTGGCTGTTGTTCATACAAAAATATCACTGGATTATTACAATTAATGGCAAAAGCAATGTTTGGAAATGTAAACTGATATTTCCTACTGACACACTACAGCAAAAGATAGAAATAACTGACTGAAAACCATTTTTTGTTGGTAAAATACTAGTGGCCTAAGAATTTTGCACAGTACTGTATATATGAAATGCAAATGTTTCATTGATGTTGTTCTATCTAATGTTTCTTTACTTAATGCATAACAATTGATTTATTTGTTAATTTTTGCCTAGTCATGCTTCAAGTGTTTCTAGCAAAATCGTGTTACAAAACACAGTTTCTTCTTTGTTTAGCATTTCGGAAAAAGTTCACGCAGGAGTCGAGGAGGAATGCAGCTATAGTGTAGACAGAAACATCTTCGCTGGAGTTTGTTTATTAGTTTAGCTCATTATTTTAGGCATGAGTCTATTCCAATAAGAAGGGGAGGCTGTGTTTGTTTTGCTTTTGAGTTCGCCCATCCTCTCTGCAGCCCTATCCAAACAGCAGTGAAAAGTGCACTGTACTGAAAGAAGTACTTGGTGAACTTTTTATATTAGAAGACACAGATGCAGCTTTCTGAAAACTGGTTGATTTGGTCATAGCAAATCCTGAAAGGTAGCTGTATATACAATTTCAAAATTTCAACAAAAGCCGCTTCGGAATTCAGAATGTCACTCAGAAGTTACACAACATATGATTGTTTGTTGTATTTGCCTCGGTCCCGCGGTGAATGGGACACACTTGTTATTTTAGCTGGCTGCATTTATGTGTCCAAGTTGTAAAACCAGTTTGCATTTTAACAATACTAGGGCTTTGAATCAATCGCCTGATGACAGGTGCTATTTGTCATGTCCAGACATAGAGACGTTCTTTGTGTCTGTGGGCTGGACGCTGTGTTAACATGCGCTGCGGTTTCGTCCAGTTCAATCAGCTTTTCCGAGATATAAAAAAGGTTTGAGGGAATTTCTCTAAATTTAAAATCTAAACGGGAAGTTGGTTTTTTTTGAAAGTTTGCGAGAACAGTCAGGTTTATTCTGGCTTGGAGTAGCCAAAGTAGGCAAATCTGGACCTGAGGAAAATACACTCGTGTTGTAAGCTGTGTTATGGTATCAGTGTCAGGATATTTGACTTCGATGTGTCAGTCATATAAACCTTTGAATTAAAGATTTTGAGAGTGTTTGGCTCTGCACTCTTAAAAATAAAGGTGCTTCAAAAGGTTCTTCACAGCGATGCCATAGAAGAACCATTTTTGGTTCCACAAAGAGCCATTCAGTCAAAGGTTCTTTAAAGAACCATCTCTTTCTTACCTTTTTATAATCTGAAGAACTTTCTTTCGCCACAAAGAACCTTTTGTGAAACAGAAAGTTTTTTTATGGAACCATTTAAAACAAAAGGTTCTTCTATGGCATCGTGAAGCACCTTTAGTTTTAAGAATGTGTGGTTGTAAACAGTGTTGGGGGTAGTAACGCGAGTTATGTAATCAGATTACTTTTTCAAGTAACTAGTAAAGTAACATGTTACTTTTTAATTTACAATTAAATATCTGAGTTAATTTTTCAATTAAGTAAAGCAAGTTACTTTCCTTTCCAATTTATTCACTCAGTTACTTTTTTGGAGTAACGCAATATTGAAATCTATTACTTTTCAAAGTAATTTTCCCCAACACTGGTAGTTAAGGGAACGTCCTGTACATGTGTTGAAACCAGACGTGGTTTTTGACAAGAGGTCCAAGTCAAATTTCATGTCTTTCAAGTCCAAATCAAGTCTCAAATGCCTTTTGATGATAATTTTGCTGCAGGTTAGTTTTAAAAACCTACCAAAAACATGTACGACTTCTAGGGTTGTCCTTGTTCATTTCCTACGTCAAGTCACAACTTCGTAAACTGACATAAAATGGTGTCAGTGTAAACATAAAATTACAATAAAAGCATAACATTTGCAAGTCCTATGTATCTTTGGAAAGATTCACTGAACTGACATGTGAGGAGAAATTCAAGGATATACTTCAAAAAGAGAGTGATTTATTAAATTAGGTCAAAGAAACAAATCAATTAATTCTTGAAGTTGTTGACATTGGTTCCAATTTTCTCCTCGGCTGCTGCATTAACTATGCTTGTCTTCTCAAGTTATTATCTTAATGGCCTTCACTGCCTTCATGTATTGCGCAATGAAGGCTGTGTGACTCCTTGTGAGTAAACATGACCTTTTTTTAATTCTCGAAAACTAAAACTCTCAGTAACTACATATACATATATACTACAACTACATATATATATATATGATAGCTGTTGGGTAAACAGGTGAACATGAACGTTATATTTTTGATTATTTTTTATGATATTTTTCATGACTGTTATATAACCGACAATACCACTGATCTATATATATATATATATATATATCAATACAAACTTAATCCACAAGAGATCGCTAGCGCAGCATAGATACAACCGGGCATAGTTTTGTGCTTGAGAAATAGTTTAATACTATGTGATCATTCAAGCAGGTGTTATGTAACTTGTTAATCTCCTTTAGACAAGTAAAATGTGTTGCTTTCTTCTGAAGAGGCCTGTTAATATGAGTACCACAAATCTGAAAAATGTCAACTAGCCTATGTAAATATTCGCAGTGCATGTGTACCTCTGGGAAATGACTGCATTTTGTATTTTCTGCAGTCACTTTTGTAAATAGCCCGTCCAAAATATTTGCACATTTCTGCGAGATGGTGCTCAGGAGTTGTACTAAAAATCTCTTGAATCGCTGCATTAGTTGTTTCTCGCTGCACTACTACCGATAACATGGACACTGTTTTTGTGCCAGCCAGTAATATGCAACAGTGAAATTGAGCCGCTTTAATAAAACACCTGCTGAATTAATAAGTGTAAAATATCTATCGACTGTTCTAAAAAAATATAACTAGAAATAAAATTAATTTATTGCTTACTGGAAATTTGGGGGCATAAAAGCGCTTTATCAAGGTGTCTTTACACAGACTATTTAATGCTGCTCAGAGGTGGCATAAATGCATTTACACAGCAATTACAGCTGTATACTGTGGTGCTAGAGCCCTGATAGCACACGTACATCACGGAGACGTCTATTTGTCGTCTGCATTAACATCTGCAAGACTATTTTTTAGAGTGTTTGCTCATCTGCAATACATCTATAGGACGTTTCTTATCAGATGGCAAATAGATGTTTAGAAGATGTCTATAAGATGTTTATGATTTAGAATACGTAAAACTGACATCTTAAAGATGTCTATCAGATGTTTATGATTTAGAATACGTAAAACTGACATCTTAAAGATGTCTATCAGATGTTTATGATTTAGAATACGTAAAACTGACATCTTAAAGATGTCTATCAGATGTTTATGATTTAGAATACGTAAAACTGACATCTTAAAGATGTCTATCAGATGTTTATGATTTAGAATACGTAAAACTGACATCTTAAAGATGTCTATCAGATGTTTATGATTTAGAATACGTAAAACTGACATCTTAAAGATGTCTAGCAGACGTTTGTACACAGCAGATGCTTTCCAGATGAAGTGATCTTTAACAGACATCTGGCAGACGTGTGCTGTGGCTCAGAGCAGGCATAATTTAGTCTGGTTTTTATGCGGCATCTATATTTTACACTGAATTTTGAGTTGGCACAGAGCAGCCTTAACTTGTGTACATAGTCACCTTTAGAGCATGGATTCTTCAATATCGTTACGTGATTTGTCCACAAGAGGTCGTAAGAGGCTATGATTTATGTGGTGACAGACAGCAAATAAGAACGATTCAGATGGTTGTCAAACTAATAAATACATTTTATGACGTTTTGTTTCGTTAAATTTTGTCAGTGTTTGATGTTACAAAAAAAGTACATCCAGAAACGATTTGATGCTAAAACTTAATGAGACTGCTATACAGTTTGTCCATCTCTTTTAGTATCCACCTGACCAGATACTTTATTTCCCTTCTGTGTTGCAACTCAAATTTAATCAAATATTGTGTGATCTTCTCACCCCAAAAATCACCTACTTAAGAAGGTAATAAAGAGATGTCAGGCAAAGTTCTGGATCTACAAAATGAAAGAAGGGGAAGCCGCTTCAGAGAAAGGTCACATCTGGAGTTTGTTTTTTTGCCATGTGACAAAACCTTTTTAAATGCTTTTAATGTATATAATAGGCTACTGAACTTTTGGTCCCGAAAACAAAGTGAAATGTTCGGTACAAACCAAAAAACTGATTTAAATACATTTTGAATAGTACTCACAACAAAATGTATTGTTTTTAGTTTACATTACACACATGAACTAACTTTGTCATACAAAACGTGGCTTCTAACGCTCACGCACACTAGCGTCCAATCAGAACTCGTATTAATCCGCGCAGACAGCTTTGTTCTAACGGACCGCAGCCTAAGCGCGCCTGCGCGGAGGGATATTTGAGGGACTACACCCAGAGTCTCCATTCAGCCGGGACTCTACTGCTCAAACTCTCATTAGAGAAGGGGGCGTGCGGGATATCCAGATACACAGCAACCGCAAACCGAGACCGCACGCAACTGCCAGTCCCCCTTTTTAAGGCTAGCTTGTGCGCGTTTGAATCCAGAGGGCAAGTATGTCGTCGTGGCAGAGCTACGTGGATAACCTGATGTCGGATGGCTGCTGCCAGGACTGCGCCATTGTTGGGTGCAACTCGGACTCTAAATACGTGTGGGCAGCGCAGGAGGGGGGCACATTCGTAAACATCACGGTAAATACTGCACTCTTATGCTGCCTTTAGTGGAGGGCTGAAAACTGTGGCTGTGTTTTATTAACTAGTAGGCTGCCCTACCTAGACAGCACGTTTGGTCAGCATAGGTGTGGAGTCGGAGTGCGGTTTATTTGGAATTAACGCGCCAAAATGACGCGTATTTCAGTTGGCTTTGTTTATTTGACGTGGCGTAGAATAAAGCGGTATTTTAAACGGCTGACTGAAAAAGCGCCAAAATACTGCTGGAACTCTGAAGTGCTGTCTTTGTAGGCTGCCCTCAAGGGTTGGGAAACAGCCGGGGTTTCGATCAACCTGTCAGCCGGTTTATTAGAAATACACGGCCTGGTGAAAGCTAACACACGCTGGCTGCTAGCTGACTAAACAAACATAATAATTTGGAGAGGTGTTTGTTCGCTCAGGATGATAGCGTTTCGATTTCATGCGTCTTTTTATTTATGTAGGCTAAGTCTGTCACTGTGTCATCGAGGTTAGCTGGTTGTATTTGGCGAAAAATCGCCAGAATGTTTACAAATTATTTTTTGTTTTGTTGAAACTCAAGTGTTGAGCGTTACACGTCCAGGTCGAGACGGCGTACGGGCTTAACGAAGTTAAAGAAATGTGTTTTCAGTCATAAAGAGGGAGGTGGTGTTAGTGCAAACGGTCAGACTCAAACATCACCAGACTGCGTACGGGAACTTGTGTACGGCAGGGAGCACGCGTGTCATTCAGCCGCGGAATGTGCGTGAAGCCATTCCAGAATACGGATCTGCGCAGTACCTGCCCTCTTCCCGCTGTCCAAGATGGCGCTCCATAAATGGGTGTTCATTCACCTTATTTGTCACACTGACCTTTATTTTCCCCAGCTTAATGTGCTGCCTATGCTGCTTGTAAGGCTACTTTTAAAATATGTGAAACATGTGTTTTGCGTTTTTGGTTACAGGTTAAAGGGATGGTTATTGTAAATTCTTTTCACTCAGTTACTTACCCTCATGTTGTTTTTACGGTGGCCGAGAAGTGCAAAACAAATCACAATTCTGAAAACAAAATAACAAATTACAAACGCAAATGCAAGTCTAAAAAACAAAATAAGTCAGAAAACACAACGACAAATCAGACAAACCGGAAGAGGTAGGTATAGTTTGGGATTACTCACCGCTGACTGGACGAGACATCTGTCAATCAACGTATACAGGAAGAACCAGCCGAAGAACAGCAGAGTCGTGGTAGAAAGTTCGGAGATGGTATTAAAGTAGCTCAGTTTAAATGTATTGTATGAATTGCCCTTACTCTGGAATAAAAACTACGGGGTGTCTATTTACATTTAGTTAAAAGTGGCTGTAAATGATCAGCTCCAGTGGCGCAGATAGATAAGCGCGTGTCATTGGCTTTTTGACACGATCGACCCGGGTTCGATCCCGCCTTTTGCCGAACTTTTTTTTTTTCTAATTTTTTAGAGTGTTTGCTCATCTGCAATGCGTCTATAGGACGTTTCCCATCAGATGTCAAATAGACGTTTAGAAGATGTCTTTAAGATGTTTATGATTTAGAATACGTAAAACTGACATCTTACAGACGTCTAGCAGATGTTTGTACACAGCAGATGCTTTCCAGATGAAGCGATCTTTAACAGACATCTGGCAGACGTACGTGTGCTAGTTGAGGTATCAGTTTCCTTTAGCTGTTGAACACAAAAAAAATATTTTGAAGAATGTTGGTAACCAAACAGTTGATGGTAGCCATTGATTTCCAAAGTATTTTTATTTGATTTTTTTCCCATATTATGGAAGTCAATGGCTACCGTCACCCTACCAACATTCTTCTT
>NW_015557276.1:238781-267835 GCF_001515605.1 Sinocyclocheilus anshuiensis | reverse complement strand
AGTTTGAGACAGCGCCATTGGTTTGGGATTACTCACCGCTGACTGGACGAGACATCTGTCAATCAACGTATACAGGAAGAACCAGCCGAAGAACAGCAGAGTCGTGGTAGAAAGTTCGGAGATGGTATTAAAGTAGCTCAATTTAAATGTATTGTATGAATTGCCCTTACTCTGGAATAAAAAATACGGGGTGTCTATTTACATTTAGTTAAAAGTGGCTGTAAATGATCAGCTCCAGTGGCGCAGATAGATAAGCGCGTGTCATTGGCTTTTTGACACGATCGACCCGGGTTCGATCCCGCCTTTTGCCGAACTTTTTTTTTTTCTAATTTTTTAGAGTGTTTGCTCATCTGCAATGCGTCTATAGGACGTTTCCCATCAGATGTCAAATAGACGTTTAGAAGATGTCTTTAAGATGTTTATGATTTAGAATACGTAAAACTGACATCTTACAGACGTCTAGCAGATGTTTGTACACAGCAGATGCTTTCCAGATGAAGCGATCTTTAACAGACATCTGGCAGACGTACGTGTGCTAGTTGAGGTATCAGTTTCCTTTAGCTGTTGAACACAAAAAAAATATTTTGAAGAATGTTGGTAACCAAACAGTTGATGGTAGCCATTGATTTCCAAAGTATTTTTATTTGATTTTTTTCCCATATTATGGAAGTCAATGGCTACCGTCAACCTACCAACATTCTTCTTTTGTGCAGAATACAGAAAAAAGAAACTCGTACAATTTTGGAACAGCTTGGAAGGTGAGTAAATGATGACCATTTTCATTTTTAGGTTTAACACTATATAGTAAGCTAGTGTATATTGCAAGGTTCCTATGATTATGTAAAACCTGGAAATATTAGGAAATGTTATTTTAAGGTATGGAAATTTAATGGAAGTTAATCAAAGTCATACATTTCTTTAGTGAATTAGCCTAAGTTCTGAAATATTCCGAATCAGCTAGAAATTCCTCTTGGTGAGGGCAATCTCTTTAAAAATAGATATTAAAAAAAATACTTATCCAGTAATCATAAAAAAAACTGGCAGTTCATTGGTCAAAAGGTGTGGAAATCCTCATATTGCAACCCTCTACGGACACCTTGGCAATTGAATCGCCATTGGCTAGTATATTTTTTTTGTTTACTCGCCAGACAGAAATACTATACTCTCACTAAGGATTAATGAGCTACTGGATTCATGAATATTAATCAGGTTGTGTGCGTTTGCTCGAACTGATTCGCTGAAATCAAAACGGACGATAATGGGTGAGCACCAGCCAATGAGATTGTCGTCTGCGCATTAGTTCCGTCTACTACAGGAAAACCCGG
The DNA here is from genome assembly GCF_001515605.1 of Sinocyclocheilus anshuiensis. NCBI lineage: Eukaryota > Metazoa > Chordata > Actinopteri > Cypriniformes > Cyprinidae > Sinocyclocheilus > Sinocyclocheilus anshuiensis. Next base: position 266,510 of record NW_015557276.1, on the reverse strand, counting down.
CAGTTCTTAAAAGCTGAAGAATTCCAAAGGAACTCTGTTATTTTTACAGGAAAATACAACAAAGTATATCGTTTACATGTAGCGCACCAATTCTGCATGTTATGTAAGACTCGCTCTTTGCATGTGTGAGAGAAAGCGACGGCGAGTCGTGTGCCTTCACACTAGAGTTTACGTTACGCCAAATACACAAACACAGGTGCGCTGCGCATCCATTCAAATGAACTGAAAAATATCACAGATCGCTTGACGGAGAGTGAAACTCTGAAGCGCTCAGTCAGTGTTCTGTGAGTGAAAATATATCTGTGCTAATCATATACTCAGCCTCCAACTCACACACTGACGAGTAAAATCTGAGAATTTATTAGCCATTGGCTAATATTAGACATAATTTAGTCACCCAGAGTGAAGATTTAGTCGCATATGCGAGTGATTTACTCGCAATGTAGAGGGTTGTATTGGATGTTGACTGCAGTGTTAGAGAAATATGAATCTGTTCATAGCTGTAATGAGTCCCACTGTGGAAAAGTTGCTGGTTGCTGTCAGACTTCATTTTAACTTCCTTATTAGTAATACTTTAGCAAGTTGAACGTTTCTGAGGATCAAAAGGACCAAATTCTGGTTGTAAGGAGTTTCGGTTGAGTTCAACTACAAACTGTCACCTCATCATCCTCATGTTGTTTCAAACCTGCATGACTTCTTGCGTTAAAGTTTGACAGCCTCAGTCAGTCATACAGGTTTGGATTGACCGTAAAAGCAGTAGGTTTTTCCTCTTAGTTTCCTGAAGTACTAGAGAAAGGAATGAGTCCAACAAGGCTTCATGAAGTTCAAGGCGGTGTCTATCGCCATACAAGCGCCTCCAGACCTTACTGGAAATAGCATCAGCTCGCTGATTCTCACCAAAGAGTATCTGCTTTTAGTTTTATGTGGTTTGACCTGAGGGAAAACGGCTCGGTAGATTCGTAGTGGGCCAGTACAAACAAAGCTACTGTGATGCAGTCTAAGCGGCAGTGAAATGAATTAGAAAACTGCATGATCAGACTTGATCTGTGACGGCATTTGACACATTTACCGTTGTTTAATGTGATTGCTGCATTCCAGTTTGAGGGTTAGGCAGACTATTTCCCAGATATGTTGTGTTGTAGAAGTTCCTTTTAAGGACGCTGGTACAATTTACCTCTGCTCAGCCATGCTTTCATCATGTTCCAGAAATATCCTTTCAAAATTGTGGAGTACTCTAAAAATAAACATCCATGTTTGCTATTTAATGATCAAACCAGTGGATTTGTAGTCAGATGTAGTTTGGCAGTGTGAATATAAATGATGTTTTCATTGTTTTTGGAAGACTGCTAGTCAGAATGGATTAGCTGTTGGGTCGTCTAGTGACTAGTTGACTAAAAGTGCGCAAAAGTTCAAAAGTTGTTGAATTTTTGCAGTCAAAAATTGAGTATTTTTAAACCGAATCTGTGGGAATTTTGCTTTAAGCCCAAAGTATGCTTTGCTCTTGTATGTGTACGCTAGCGTGGGGTGAAAGGTTTCACCGTGCAGACTTCGCATCACGTTCAAGTTGATTAACGCAAATTTGTTCACCATAAAGGAGCAGTCCATCATATATCAGATTTATTGGGTGAAATCCAGTCATTTCAACAGTAATCTGCTCGATTGGGAATTTAGCACAAAGCCAAAAGATTTCCCCACACAAATTTCGCAATGCGTTCAAGTTGGACATGTGATTTTTGCCTCATTGACCAACAAAAACTGATTGTTTGAAAATGACTTCAAACACCGCTGGACTATTGACAACAGACCTTTTTTGCCTGCAAAACTTGGCTAATTTTCACATTTTCCATAGGCTTGCTGTGATAGTCGGTGTTACCGGTGTTAAGCCGCAGCACCGGTTACGTCACTTGCAACGCCCGCCACGTCGTCTTGATTTTTTTATAGTAATAAATAGGCCTGTCACGATAACAACTTTTTGTTGTGCGATATATTGCCCCAGAAATAATTGCGATAAGCGATATTATTGTTATTTTAAAGACCATTTTATGCCACTGAATATATAATCATAATGTAACAGCATAATAATGCAAGAAGGCCTACACACTTCCAAATGACAACAAACTTTTAATTTTTAAGAATATTTAGATCATGGAAATTAAGTCAAAATATTAGATACCTTCAAAAACTTGAATAAATAGTAAATAAACATTTTCTAACAAAAAGTGCAAAGTAACAAGTAGAAAAAAAGAAAAATTCACAAATAACTTGTATGGAGATTTTTCCAAATACAGATTTTTCCCAGACCTTCTTTTCTCTGTAAATTAAGGGTGCACTGTATTGCTGAAAAACACAATCACTACTTAGCAGTCAGATGTCCGTATGCACAAAGGCACAGATCCCTAAACAAGACCATATCTGCAGATGAAACTTTTTTTTTTTTTGTAGACGCATTTTTAAAATTTGAACTAGCACCAACTGCACCACGTTATGTACGAGAAGCTGCAAAAGACACAGGCGCAAGTGGTATGTACAAAACATGGTGACATTAATTAAGTAAATATAATGGCTGATATATTGAGTCACCAAAAATGATTGAGGTCATGTACATATATTGCACGATAAGTCGATATATTGATTATTGCGACAGGCCTGGTAATAAAAAATAATTTAGTTCAGTTAGAGAACAGACTCCACAATTAAAAACTGAACGCGGCTGCTCAATGACAGTCGCATCACAGATCAGCAGCTGGGTAGGATTTCATTTATCACGTGAGGCGAGCGAGTCGAGCTGACCAACAAGACCATGGCGGAAGATTTAGTTTTAGAAACGAAATGCAAAAGCGCCTGTTTGGCGATATTTAGGATTTTGAAAAGCCTGTTGACTTTTGCCATTTATCTAGATTTTGGAAGTTTTTTTTAAACATTTGTTTCTTATATATTTGGTTTCACAATGTTTGCTGATTTTTACTTTATTTAAACTTTTTGTGTAATTTATTTATTTTATTTTACATCAAGGTGTATTTACGCTAAGGTGTATTAAGGCTAAAAAGATCTGCCTACACAGATTTCGCAATGGGTTCAAGTTAGCCACGAAAGCTGCTTGGTTTGAAAATGACTTCATACATCACTACACTATTGACAATAGACATTTTTTTGCCCACTTAATTGTACAAATTTGCTCACCTTAAAGGTGCAGACCACATTTATTGTTGCTCAGCAAAATTTTGAGGGCAAAATCAATCAATCAATTTCAATAGGAGCAAAATTTCTCCTCACAAATTTGTTATTGGGTTCAAATTGGTCACGTGAATTTGCTGTTGACCAACCCAAAGCTTCTTGGTTTGAAAGTGTTTGTTCGGCTACATGCATCACTAATGACAATAGGTTTTTGTTTTTTGGTTTTTTTTAGCGAAATTTTGCCAATATTTCACCGGTGTGACTGCAGCTTTGAAGACACTACACGAAATCAAAACTGAGTTGTCGGGCAGATTTCAGCACATAAATAGGTTAGAATCTAGTCAGGGCCAGGTGTGAAATTTGTCTTTTCACACAAAAACAGCTAGTTTTAACTGACTAGCCCACTATATTTAAGTTATCTAGTTGTTTGTTGTGTTCTTAGTGACTCGTTGATGTTCAAAGTGCATGATGACAGCTCTATGACATTGTATCTATCTAGTTCATCTAAAATTATCTGCATAGATCTCTCTGATAATTTATCATACTCATCTAACCGCCTGCCTGCATTTGTTGATTTGCATTTGGCTGTTCATTAATCCATATTAAAATGTAAAATACTAGACAAGAAGTTACAGTTCAACATGTAATATATATATTTTTTTTTTTTCTAACACCAGGCCACAGAAATCGACGTCCTAGTAGGGAAAGACCGAGAAAGTTTTTTCACCAACGGCCTGACCTTAGGTTCAAAGAAGTGCTCCGTTATCCGAGACAGCCTCCTAGTCGACAATGATTGGACAATGGACATAAGGACAAAGAGTCAAGGAGGAGAAGCCACGTACAACATCACTGTCGGCAAAGCAGCCAAAGGTACTAGTCTAAGAACTTATGTTTCTCACAAATATCTTTTATCAGTAAAACTTCCATTTGTTTTTGTTTTTTTAGTATTAATAGATGAATAATAATGCAGATGTCAACCTTTCCTCAATATATCTTTCCTATATAACACAGGAGTCTGACAGAAACATATTAGGCCTATTTATTTTTAACAGTGGTGGGGAAAATATGCCTTAAGCATTTCTTTAAGAATCTTGCTTTTACCAGTGTGGGTCTTCTACACAATATTTGCGAATAAAAGCAGCGTTTCATTAACTAGCTAGTTATTTTAGAGTCTCGGTTGATCACGAGACTTGAGCTCAGGTGTTCAGGAAGTTTGCGGGACCTGTTGAGGTACATTCCCTCTCATATGCATGTTTCTGCTACTCTCACACACATCTGGGGTCTGTCGCTCTGTAAAATGTGAGAGGATTTCCTGTTTCCTGAAATAAAGTGCTCCTTTATGAAGCAATCTCTTTCATATAGCTCATGGCATGTATTGAGGAGAGGAACTAAACTTGCTTTTCCTGCTTGAATTGCATGAATCACATGCTACAATCCATTTCTCTAACACCTAATCAACATTTGCTCCAAATCTCCAAATGAATATGCGAATTGTTTGGTCTTTGCTGAACCAAAATGGTAACATTATAGTAACGTTCATTATACGACAGCGCTGTTGAATGCTTCATTCTGATTGGCTGACAGACATTATAAGGTGTTGAGCTGTGATTAACTGCATTACAGTTCCAGTTCACTTTGCCAAATTATTTCAGCTATTTCCAAAAGCCCTATGGCCTGCAACCGCAAAAGAACCAGGAAAAAACCAACAGGATACAAATAGCAAACAGTTTACTTTAAATATCTCCATAGGGTCAAGATGTGCAAGAAAGTAGTACATACATAGGATGAAAAACGTAATGTATTGAGAGAAAAACATGGAAATCTTTGGTAATCATGTTATAAGCGGGATAATTTGATAAATTAGTGCTGCATTACCACCCCGGACGCGCATTAATTTTCAATAATTCAGTGACCCTTCGTCAATCATTACTTATTAACAGTAATTATTTAATTAAGCATTATCTAAGAGGCATATTTTTGATTAGCATAACATCTGATCCAGTTTGTAGCTTATACTGGTCAAAAAATGTGAAATTTAATTGTAATATTAATATTATATCACAAATATTATAATCATTATATATTTTTAATATATACATTTTTTTAATATATAAATATAATACTATATACTAGACTATATTAATTATTTGTTTTTATATTGTTTTTCAAGCTTTCGTTACAAATATAATACTATATTAAATATTTTATTTATAATATTACTTTTATAAAAATCTGTTTAGCTTTTGTAATGCAACATTGACATTCTTAACTTAATTAAATATTTTAATAACTTAAAATAACTTAATATTTAATCTCAAAATTGAAGTAAACTTGCAGTACAATACTGCATAAAGTACAACACAGTGCGACAAATGTGATCTATATATGATTGTAATTATTATTGTTTGATTGACAAAAAAAACTTGATGGTTCTTAAAGTCTTTTTTTTTTTCTCTTCTTTTTTTAGAAGTATGTAAATCTGAAAATGATGATGCCACAATAATAGCCGTAACTCAAAGTCATAACTCAAAATACAAAGTCGAATTAACAGTGTCTTTGAGTTGAAGTGCCTCGAACAAAGCTTTATTAAAATAAGTAAAACGTCAGTGAAAGTTATTATATAGTGTTAGCATTTGTAGCTAAATGATGGTATTTCCTCTAGGCTGCAGTCTTTCACTCTGCATGCATGCTATCTCGATCTTTCTGCTTTTTATTCTGTCCTATCTGGACTCGTTGATCTTGGTTTGGCTTTTTCCCAGTGCTGGGATTTTCCTGTCCTCTTAACTTCATCTCTCTGTCTTTTTCTTTCAGTCTTGGTTCTTGTAATGGGCAAAGAAGGGGTCCACGGCGGCGGCTTGAATAAGAAGGCATATTCAATGGCAAAATAAGACCCCCCCCCCCCCCCCCTTCCCCCTTGAAACACATGTAACGTTTTTGGACGTCTTAATGGCAAAGAAGGGTAATGAATCTTGTCAACAATTGCATTCCTTTTTAAGTTGGGAAAGTAGTTTATTTTTTTTCTTTTTCCCCTCAAGTTTGTTGATTTTTGTTCTTGTTTTTTTTTTTTCCTTGTGTACTCCAGCAATGGTTATTGTCATGGGCAAGGAAGGCACCCATGGAGGGCTGCTCAACAAGAAAGCGTATCTTATGGCTGAATACCTGAGGAAATCTGGATATTAAGACACCTCCCAATACTAGCTGCTCATTCTGCTAACCTTTCTAGATGAGATTTGCTTCATCGTCTATTGGTTTTCAACTCTACTTCCATTTCGTGCTGCCAAACCCTGTTTCTTTCCCATAAATGTCCATTTATTGTGTTCGGCCCAATTTTGGCACTGCGATCCCATGACGCGTTTCAGACCAAATGCTAGCGTGAAGACTTCATGTCTCATTTCTGCTTATTCGTGAAAGTTTTTGGGAGTTTAGTTGATTATCAAGGGCTTGAGCTAAACTCAAACTCCCATTCCTAGATCAAATCTGGGAACGGTCGACTGTATGCATATCTTCAAGCCTACCAAATGAACCCTAGTTAGGCTGGACGGCATATTTAGTGTTTTCGTCAAATTAAATATGGCGTCTGCTCTAACAAACCTCTGTTTTGTTATTTTTCCTCAAACCGAAGTTTGCCGCCATTGGCGCTGCAACAGTAACTAAGCGCGACATTTTCTGAAATACCGATTGATATTTTTTTCCAGAGGTCTCGAGTCGAGGCGCCGTTTAGTTGGCTTTACTGTGATTTTTTTTTTTTTTTTCTTTGGCCTGCAGGTAGCATCCCCCCCCATCAACCCCACAATTGAATGTTTATTGACATTCCGTCATCGCACTTACTTTGCTAGCTTATTCATTAATTAATTTTCAAGATGACTGCCATTTCAGACAGTGGGTATCAGCGGTTTGGAGTATAGTTTGACCAATTTTTGTCACTTCCTGGGTTATTTACGCACTACCATAAACGCTAACCAACAAAACACTAGCATCTGATCGCAGACTTCACGTCCACACTTGAATTGAATTGAACCCGTACTGTCATAACTGTGGATTAAATTGCCTTCGAGTCGTCAGCGATACAACTGTCTGTCAAAACTTGATCTTTCATCAAGTCCAAATGTTCAAGTATGACACCCAAATCATAATGTGTATCCTGTGCCATAATGTAGAGAATCTGTTGTCATTGAATCAAACAGCTTCCCGAATGATTCTGTCGCTTCTTTGTTCAGGGGTTTTTACTATCAGCTGAAGCTCTGGCCTTGTGGGTTATTTGTACAGGTGACTTTAGTTGATTTCTCTTTTTCCCTGTACTTTTTCATACATCTTGGATGCAGTCTGATTTCATATGCATAAACCGAGAAATGCCATAAATTAATTTCACCACCTTGTTTACAGACGGATTAAATAAACCTATTCCAACCCAGTTACTTGTCAGTTTTCTTTGCTGTGTGTTGTTTAAGGGTTTATCTCACGATTTTTTTCTTCTTTTTTCCTCAAAAAAGTTTAAAGTAGATAATAGTCATAGACTGTTTGCACATAAATTGGAAAGTGTTCATGGAAGACAAACTTGTTGTTTCATTGCTAAATTTCTCCTATAAAAATGTAAAAGTCAAACTTTTCTTGAATGTCACATTAAAACGGTATGTCAGATTCTATTTTATTTCATTATTAATCTGTTAATCAGGGTTTCCGCGGGTCCTTAAAAAGTCTTAAGTCTTAAATTTAGTTGTATCAAATTTAAGGCCATAAAAAGTCATAAATGGAACAAGGAAGTCTTAATTATAATTTCAAGAGGTCTTAAATTTGGGGACAAGAATTGCGATATGGCTGTATGTGACGATTAAATTTCAAAAGGCTATGAATCTATTGAATAAACACGAGCGCTGCACGTTTCAAAGTCCGCTGCTTTGTGTTCTGCTGTTACCGGGGAAATAGTTCTATTTCTGCCGCTTCAAAAGCGCCTCCTGCTGGCAGAGCTGCTGTTTTTGATCGGACCAACGGGAAAATCAACCCATGTTTGTACGCTGCAAACAGAGTTGTAAATGTAAACTGGTGGCATTATAAAAATGTAAACAATTAAGAACGTAAAATATATTTAATTAATAGTTGATTGATAATAGTGGTTTACATTAATAATTGATAGCTTTTCCTTATGAAAATTAACCATGGTTTTACTATAGTAAAAGTATAGTAACCATGTTTTATTTTTATTTTTTAGCATATTGACTACTATTTGTATAACCATAGTTTTACAAAAAAATATACCATGGTTAAACTATGGTAAGTGTCAGTGGTGGAAAAGGCCAAAATTCACTGGGGGAACTTTTAGACGAACTTTCAGATTTAATTAATTATATAAACCTTTATAATCTATAACATTAAACTTATTTCATGTTTCCTCTAAACCATATGTTTTTAGGTATCAAGATCAAAGGCACCCTGTGTTATATTTATAAACTTTTATTTTTTTAATTATAACGGTACATTCAATTAGTTAATAAGACAGTCAGGAAGCATAAGTTACCAATCAAATCAATATAAAAAAAATAATCTTTGCACTACAGAGGTGGCACAGAAGAACACAAAAGTGGCATTTAGGTATACTTACAGACTGTTTAATGAGGCTCAGAGGTGGCATGAAAGCATTTAAATTCATAACAATCTTATGTGATGAATAAGTTCTGAATATAGAAATATTAAATTATTTAAATAGGTGGCGGCAATCACCATCTTTGTCACTGAATCATTCATTCAGTCGATTTGTTCAGACAGCTGATTCATTCAGGAACGAAGCAAGTGACTGTTCAAAAAGATTAATTCAAAAATGATTATTATATGTTGCGCTACGTGTATGTGCGTAGGCTATTGAATGAATAAAACATAGAAATCCCTTTAATTTCCCAAAAAATCTAACCAGTTGGTGCTGAAACATTTCCAGCCTTGGTTAGTGTAGCGAAACCATGGTTAATTTGTGATTACCATGGATTAACTATAGTAACCATAGTTTTTTTTTTTTTTTTTCCATTTTCTAAAAAATGGTTTAAAGGCTGAGATGTGAAGGCCATGATCATTAAACTTTGTTTTTGTGAAGACCTGTCTCTGAACTGTAAATCGTGCTTTTTACAATCATTTTACAGTTTAGTGTTACCATAGGTACTGCCCTTCCCTGCTTATATGGTATTAATTTTATTTGTGCAGGTCTTAAAAAAGGTCTTAAATTTGAGCTTTAAAATCCTGCAGAAACCCTGGTTAATGAACAACACAGAAACTGTTGAAATAACTTTATTTTATTATTTATATATATTTTTTTGGGTTTTCCAAAAAGTGGAAAAATAATCAAACTTAGTTTTACTTTTGGTGTAAAAAAAAAAAAAAAAAAGGTCATAAAAATATAGCTGAGAATTATTGCACAAAAATGTAAAATGTTGGAAAAAAAAAACAAATAATTGATTTTTTTATTTAGGCTTGCAAAGGAGTGGAGAATTTCCGGTAAATTTAAAAACTTTGAAAACACTTTACTATAAGGTTCATTAGTTAATGTTGATTAATGCATTAACTAACATTAACAATGAACAATACATTTGTTATAGTATATTATGTATAATGTTACAGTATAACATAAGAAGAATACAACTGTTCATTGTTAGCTCAGGTCCATTAAATAATATTAACAGATAAAACTTTGGATTTTAATAACATAATAGTAAATGTTGCAGTTACTATGAACAGAGATTAATAAATGCTTTACAAGTATTTTTCATTATTAGTTCATGTTAACTAATGTAGTTAACTAATGTTAACAAATGGAACCTTATTGTAAAGTGTCTCAAACATTACTGTAAATTTAGGCTTTAGGGTGTCAAATTAAAAAGAGGGAAACAACATGCTCATGATGTACAAAAAAATTGCTTTTTTTTCAAAATTTGGAATATTTACACACAGATTTGCACAAACATTTCATCTAGGTGCACTTATGTTTATATTGTGTTTCTAAAATGTAATAAAATCTTAAAACCATGTGCTGCTTTCCAAACCGCTGGATGACAAACTGACACACAAACAGTAAAAGGTGTAGTATTTTATTCAGAAAAGAGAAATGAATGTAGACTACTTAGAAACAAGGGTGAGTGAAAGGTGTATTTACAGTAAAGCAACATTTAAAGGCAATCAGACATCAGTAACAGATCACATTGTGTTAGCAAAAAAACCCTTCAACTCCTACTTACCCAACTTATTTCCTACTTACAGTATATAAATGATGTGTTATACCTAACTACACTTCCAAGATCACGTCTGAGTGACTGGTGTTTGGAGCGGCTCCGCTGTTAATGATCAAACTAAAACGGTGACGTCAGTGTCGCTAATAAAGTCTTATCGTGTCGTATAAACCATGCAGTTGGTCGTGATCGGATGCACATCTGAGATGAGTTTGGCAGCAAGCGCTAAGGTGACGTTTCACCAGGTTGGCAAAATTCACGCATTTTCGCACTTCTTTTGGGGGGGAAACCATGATTTATAAAATTTCGCTGCATAGTATCGCTGCACGTGGTGAATGTTAAACATTTTTCAATGGTAACTTGTAAGTGACGCTGAAATGTTTTGGAATCTCCACTGAGAGTTCGAGTTGGCGTCGCTAACGTCTCAAGCGCTGGCCTCCATGTTGTCGGGACAGCCCTGCTGCAGCTGTACCACCACAGTCTCCACGGTAGCCTCCTCCTCGCTGTCGGTGGTGTTGCTGCGCTCGTCGTAGTCCAAGGACTCGGCGTCGGGACGGGACAGCGAGCCGGACATGGTGCCGAAGGAATGGGCGCCGGTGGAGGCCAGAGATCGCAGCAGGGGCGTGTTTTCCGACACTTCGTTCTCCTCGCCGCCGCTGTCACCAGACTCGGACTCAGAGTCGCCGTCAGCCGGCACGACCTTCTGCTTGCACACGGGGCAGGTCTTCTTGGTTTTGGTCAGCCATGGGTCGACACACTTGCTGTGATAGGCTGATGATTGGTGCAGAGAGAATTAATGCCACACATCCTGACAAAGCTGGTTTATTAAATGGTAATTATTTAAATGTATTAGTAATTCACTTCAATTCCACTAACTAAAATTAATTAAAAAGACATTATCGCCATATATATATATATATATATATAAATGTATTTTTTAAAGAAATATTGATAATTTGATTTAATATATATATTGATCCAATTATTATTCTACACTTTAATGTCATGAGTTGTTTTTTCTTCAAATTTATAAAAATCCCTACCATGCCTAATATATGTGTGTGTACTGTGTATATTTATCATGTATATATAAATACACACACATTCAGTATATATTTTGAAAATATTTGCATGTGTATATATTCATATAATTTATATTTAAAAATATATATATTTAATATATAAACAACATTCTTCTGAAATATATACATGCATGTTTGTGTATTTATATATACATAATAAATATACACAGAACACACATATATTATGTAAACAAAAACTTTTATTTTGGATGCAATTAATCGTTTGATAGCACTAATATATATATGTATATGTGTGTATATACTGTATATATATGTGTCCCAGGGTTGATTTTGATAAAGTATTTTTAATACATTTTTTTTTAGGATTTTTTTTTTTTGTCACATAAACTGACATGGAAGGTTTTTACGATGCCTTTATTTTATGTATTTATTTTTTTTACTAATTTTACTTATTTATTTAGTCATGTGGTTACATTTGCAACAAATGCTCTTGGTTAAATGCTTCCTTAGCATCACAGAAAATAATTTAGTTAAATAACTTATACTTTTGTTCATATAAAAAAAAAAGAAAAAAAAAAAAGTGCTGATAGTAGCTTACAATATTTTTTACATGATTTTCTTTGGTTGTAAGCAACACAGACACTGTTGATAGCACTTGTTTTGAATCTGAAACATTTCACTGATTTAACGGCGAAATGTTTCAAGCTGCAAATGAATTCCCCAGTTGTATCATTTGCTGATCAAGCGCCAGAACGAGACAGAAACTCACCGTGTGAGCAGGGAAGAACCCGCAGCTTGTCGCCCTCCTCATACTCATCCAAACAAATGGCACACACATCGTACGAATCACCTGGGAGGAACGAAGAAATAATGAACTGTACAGGTATATAAATTACAGTTTTACCTCATTTTACATCAATGTCTTTGATAGAAGGCTTTCTGATTTTCACACTTGCAGCACTTGATTGAGAAGCGTGCAGCTTCTGGGTTTCGGGGATGAAGGAAAGCATTCCAGGCTCAATAAGTCCAGGAATTCGTCCTGCCCTCCCTTTAAATTCCTCAGGCTTTTTTCAGGTTTCTTTCCACCAATGAAGGAGCCGCTCCGCTGATGCTCGGTGTTTATATAAGCGGTAAACGAACACAAACGGCCGTGGCTGCATGTGACCATACATGGAGAAGCTCGTATCCGTCACTGCAGGATGCCTCCGACTCAATGTTTGGTTGAAGAGTTCACAGAGACGGCAGGTCTGGTCGTTTGCAACAGAAACAACTCAACTCTTTGTGAAGCCAATGACCTTTTGGACCAAATTCTTCATTCGTTCTGAACTGGTGATATTATTGGTTTAAGGAAAAGCCTGTATCTACTGGGTTACATGTTTGGAAGGCACTTCATAATATAGTTTACCATTACCATGTTTAAACTGCTATCCAATATTAGTAATATATTTGCGCTGATTTTTTTGGCAATAGAAAACGAACCAAAATTGTATCATGTTTTTTCTTCTTCAGATTTGACTATAATCATCGTTTTTCCCTCATGATCAAGTATCCTCATGATCACATTAAGTAGACTAGCGATTCGCAATGATCGTAGTAGACGTATCCAATATTCATGATATATTTGCACAAATTCTTTGGCAATAGAACATTTACCAACATTGTATGATAAGCTTTATTTATTTATTTGTTGAGATTTTACTATATTCGTTGTTTTTTTCCCCCATGATTTAAGTTTCCTCAAGATCATGTCAAGAAGATTTTGAATTTGCAAATTCAGTAGATGTATCCAATTTTCATGATATATTTGCACTACATTTTTTTTGGCAATAGAAAATTAACCAAAATTTAAATTTTTTTTTAACAATTTTATTATATTACGTGTTTTCCCCCCACCATTAATGTTCCTCAAGATCACATCAAGTAGACTTGAAATAGTGATTCGCAGTGATGTTTTGATTTTGCAAATATTCGTGATATATTTGCACAGATTTTTTGGCAATAGAAAATGAATCAACATTGAGGGTATTGTTTTTGTTGAGATTTTACTATTAGTTTTCTTCCCATTAAGTTCTCAAGATCACGTCAAGTAAGACTAATGATTTGTTTTTGAATTTGCTAATTCATTACACATATTCAATATTCGTAATATATTTGCAATGACCTTTTGGCAATAGAAAATAAACCAACATTGTAAGTAATATTTTTATTTGTTTGTTTTTTTGAGATTTTACTATAAAGTTTTTTTTTTACCCACCATTAAGTTTCCTGAAGATCACTTCAAGTAGACTAACAATTCACAAAGTTTTTTTGAATTTGCTAATTTGTTAGACATATTCGATATTCGTGATATATTTGCACAGAGTTTGCGCGCCTGATTCACAGATTTATAAGTCTGATTCATCAATTCAAATATGTATTATACAAATTTATATGAACGAAAATTAATATTTAAATTATTTTACTTTTTTAATTTGTGAAAGAATATGCAAAACATGTAATATTTTAAACTTGTTTTCAATGTTTAATACTGATATTAAAAATATCTTACCGTTTCATTTCTTGCTTAAGCATTTTGTATCTCTACTCAACAACATTGTTTATATGGAAAAAAAATGTTTCCTCTAACTTAAAAAAAATATATATAATAATAACAAAGAATCTTTAAAAATATTATTTTAATAAATTAGTTATAACAGTATTTTTATATGATATAGCTCTCAAAGGTGATATATTGAAATGCTCTCCGTTACATAGTTAGAATAAAGCAATAAACTCCGCTCCGCGTCGTGCCTAACGCCCCTTAGCTGTTATAAATTCACTGTAAACCACAGCTTCACGGGGCTTATTGCTTTTATAAAACGGTTATTCGATATACGTAGTAAGGTTTCACAGAATAAAACAGAGCAAATAAAGTGTAATGATATTAATAAAAACATTAAAACAATGTAGCTCCTCAGAAACAGTTGTGGTTCCAACAAAGTGGTTGCCGAGCAACACACAGAAGTAAACAAAGGTGTATGTTTGTAGAGTAATTTACAACAGCTTCGAACGTGGCTCAGCCAATCGGAATCAAGGACCGGAACTATCCGTTTTATAAATAGTATGAGACGTCTATATATAAGAGTTTAAATCTCAAGGGCTGAATCCCTGAGATGTTTCTATCAGCCTGCAGCGATGTTTTCTGGTGTGTGTCGTATAACGGCGGTGACAGCAGCTGTTTGTTCTGAGTCTGCGGTCCAGCTCACTGTCCCCGCTGCTCTCTCGCCTGGTCAGTGAGGCAGACTGCAGCGGCCGGCAGAACAGATGAATCAGCACAGCGGCCGGATGAAGAAAACCAACGAGTCAGCAGAGGCCATGAGCGGGAAGCAGAGCAGGTAAACATCAGGGTGAAACGCACACGTTTGCTGGACTGGGATTCAAAAGCCTCTGTAATGTCAATGCAGCTGAAACAACTGCTTGTGTTAAATATGTTATGGGGTAAGATGTGTCAGTGGGTTAATCTAGCAAACGGCAGGTTTTCTAACATATATTTAGAAAGGACTCACCATATACATGCTTTGGAGTAAGTTGCACCATCAGCTCAAAAAAAAAAAAAAAAAAGGCTTTTCCTCTAAATGCTGATTTGCTAATATTCTGAAAATTAAAAATGTCCTGGCTGATTTATGAAAATGTAAATAATGTGCTGCAATTCATGCAGTATTTAGTATATTTGCAAAGAATGGGTGTATTTAAATACGCATAGGTCCCTACTGGACAGTAGGCGCCAAACAGTGTGTGAACAGAGTAGTATGTCTGAATTCACAGGATGACCTACTACTTGTGCTGAGATTCTTCAGTGCACATCTGACAGACACTTTACTATCCCATGAGGCCACAGGAGTGAAGTGAAAATGTGTGTTATTTGTGAAAATGTCCAGTATACAACAGAGCCTACTGGATAGAATACTGTATCCCACAATGCAATGCACTTCAGTGATAAGGTCACGTGACGTGACAACTACTGATTGAAACAATTATCGTTGCAAAACGTGTACCGATGAATAGTAGACTGTATGTAGTGTTGTACAGTATTTAGTCAATTGTAAACTAGTATCATATGATCACTTTTTATGTAGTAAATTAAATATGATTAAACTCCAAAATTAGTTTGGGTTGTGCTTTATTTAGATCTCCAACTAGCACCACAATTAATAAACATGTTATATACTATGTAAATAATATTAATAAAATATGTAAAGACAAATGTAATATCTAAGTTCTCCACTCGGGGTGTCACAATATAAGGGTAACTGATATATAAAAAATTAAATACTGATACTGTGTTAATACTACACATTAAACAATAATAGCAGATGAAAATATTATCACTCCAACACAGTAGGTGGCGCTATTGCACCTTATCTCTGATGCCACCCATCGTAACAAAAATGAAAGACGATGCAATATCTATTACGGTCACAAAAAATACACGTCAGATAAGATTAAAGATGAAAGCAAGAGACTTTCGCAGCCGAAAAAAACTTTGCTAGCCAATGTGCGAGTTTTTTTTATATTCCGTAAAAAAGAAGGGTGTCCGTTCACACTTAATGATAACTATAAAGTTTTTAAAATTAATTCTATATGAACAAAGACACATCACAATTATAACGATAACGACAGAGGAACGATATGTTCAGAACGATTTTTCCAGCAGATGAACGATTAAAACACTGACAGCCAATCAGAATCCATCCTGCTTTAAAGAGCTCATTTACTCATCCTCATGTCATTCCAAAACCATAAGACTTTGGCTAATCTTCAAAACACAAATTAAGATGTTTTTTTTTTCAATGAATCCTGAGAGGTTTCTTTCACTCCACTGAAAGTCCAGGTAACCAAAACTTAAAAGTGTTAACTAAAAGGTGTTGTAAAATTAACCCATATGAATTCAAGCTGTTCAATCCAAGTCATGTGAAGAAATATGATCACTTAATAATTTAGGCTTCTATTTAAACAATGTTTGATTTTATTTTATCTAAATAATCACAAATCGATCATCACAAATACTGTACATATAGAGCACATAACGTGGCAAACATGGAATGTTAAACATGAGCATGATATATATATATATATATATATATATATATATTTCAGTATTTATGTATTTGCTTTGAAAAGGCTTTTCATAGTTTCCAGAGGAACTATGAATTGATTGTAGCTAAATGAATTTAAAATGGACCGTCTAAAATAACTGATTTGCGGACACGAATCAAACATGTTAAATCTTGTTAATGATGTTTAAATCAGATTCTAGAACTATTAAAATCTCTCATTCTGGTGAGCCGGGACAATTTAATGGTCAAACAAATAGTGAATAAAAATCTTTGCAATCATTTTACACTACTGTCTAAGCTCCGGGGTTGTTTTTTTTTAATGTTTCTGAAAGAAGTCTCTTCTGCTTACCAAGGCTGCATTGATTTAATCAGTAATACAGGAAAATCAATAATATTGTGAAATATTATTATAAATTTAAAGAATCAGAATCCATCCTGCTTTAAAGAGCTTGAGCATTTAAAGCGGCAGATGACAAAACTGCAGTGCGTGCTTATAATAAACTATATTAGCGTCCACACCAACGCACAATAACACTGTTAACGGTAATCGTTTAGTGTGAACGGGGCTTTAAAGCAGCAGACGACAAAACTGCAGTGCACACTTATAATAAACAAAACGTTACTGTGCATTGGTGTGGATGCTAATCGTTATAATTATCGTTATAGTTATCGTTCTTGGTATGAATTGACATTTACACACCTCAGTCTGCAGGAAGTGCTGATTAACAGTTCTTTTGAAGCGTTTGAACAGTTACGGTCATAAATTACAAACGTAGTTATGAATTTCACTAATAGCATTCTTTTTTTTCTTCAAAATTTCTATAGATGTTGCGATAATATAGTTATCATGAATTCTATTGGCCAGGATAATCTTGTAGTGAAATTTTGATATCCTGACAGCCCTATTCTCCACTATAGCTGCCTCGCTCATGTCCACATGTTTTGCATAAAGAAAATAAAGCCCATTTCTGAACCAATTTTAAGTATGCGTCCTGGTAGCATTTACTTGTTGCTGATAAATGATCCATATGTCGTCTGGTAAATATGTACGATGGAAACAATTACAAATGACCTTCACGCTGATATGACTCTCATTTGCTCTGAATATCTGAAGCGTAAAAGACGAATTGGACACGTTCTGCTGCCGACGGCCCGCTGTACACCTTTCATCGGTTTAATGTTTGAAAGAGGATACGTGAACACAGGTGTCTGTAACCAGACCGCACACTTTCCTTATACTCGGTGAAAGTGACGTCTGACACCTTCTTAAGGAGGAACGTCTGCTTTCACATTCACAGCCGAACGCATTTCTAATGCTGGCACTATGAGCGAGCTGAACAGGATGCTCATTCATGCAGGCACACAGTGAATGGTCAATGGTCACGGTGTTGATTTGGTTGTAAAATGGCTTGATGATTCACTATGAGGAGGTGGAAACGCCGAGATCTCCGGCGCGGGAGGGGAATTCAAAAATATATCCAAAGTATATAGTGCTGCAATATTTCTGGTACATACAGGAACTAAGTAATAAGTGGAAACGCATACAAAAACAA
Source organism: Sinocyclocheilus anshuiensis (assembly GCF_001515605.1). Classification (NCBI taxonomy): domain Eukaryota; kingdom Metazoa; phylum Chordata; class Actinopteri; order Cypriniformes; family Cyprinidae; genus Sinocyclocheilus; species Sinocyclocheilus anshuiensis. The sequence continues at coordinate 248,439 of NW_015557276.1, read as the reverse complement.
TGAATTTTCCCACAAGACACAAATCAGATGGCCATTTTAAGTGAATTTGATTGGGGTCTTTGACATTTAAGTTCAATAAACATTGACATTTTACAACTGACATTGTAAAATGTAATTGATTGCTGTGATCAAAGCTGAATTTTCAGCATCATTACTCCAGTCTTGTGTCACATGGTCCTTCAGAAATCATTGAAAACAGTTGAGCTACACCACAAAAAATGGCTTATCTTATTTAGTATTTTTGTCTTGTTTCTAGTTTTTTTCCCCCTGGAAACAAGACTACATATCTTAAGTCATTTGGCTTATCTAGTAAAAGTATCTTGATTTAAGAATTTTAAGATATTTTGACTAGAAACAAGACAAAAATACTAAGTAAGATAAGCCATTTTTTGCAGTGTACTTCATATTTTTGTGGAAACTGATATTTTTTCCCAGGATCCTTTGTTGGATAGAAAGGTCAGAAGAATAGCATTTATTTTAAATCTTTTTTTTTCTTTCACTTATGACTAATTTAATGAGTTCTTGCTGAATAAAAGTATTAATTGTTCTTCAAAAAAATAAAATTAAAATCTTAAACTTTTCGTATGATATATTTTAAGTATTTGAATCCTGAACCACAATATATTCCAAGTGTCAGATCTTATTGAAGACGTGTCTTACCTTGATATATTTTAAGTATTTGAATGCTGAACCACAATATATTCCAAGTGTCAGATCTTATTGAAGATGTGTCTTACCTTTCTTATACTTGTGAATTGGAAGTTTCTTCAGCTGGTCCTTGCGTAAGCGACTTCTCCTGGCTCTATGTCTGTCCTGAACAAACTTTGTGATCTGAGATTGAAAAGATGTAAACAACTCAGTCAAGGCTAATATATTTGGTTGTTTGCTCATATTTTTTTAAATGACACACAATCATGACTCACCATGAAAACTACAATGAGGATGAGGCAGATTCCAACAATGATGAGGAATGGGATCAGATAATATTCCAGAGGCAAACTGAAGTCCGGCATGAGAATCACATGACCACTGAAAACACGAAGCAAGCCTGTGAGTGTGATGCTGCTTTTATACGACAGGACTTATAAACAGACTTTAATACTTAAAACTCATGTATGTATTATTTGTATTAAATACATATATATTTTATTATATATAATTAATAAATCAACATTTTAATTTAAGTCAGTAATGTTGGTGTGAAAAACGGTTTGTGAATATTTTATTTTTTCAGACTTTGTGTGAACAGCAGACTTTATACAGTGTCATATGACTCTTGCAGCGCCAGCGCAGCTGAATGCATCAGATGTTTCTGTTAAGTAACCATCTGAACAGTGAAGTATTCAGCAGTGAAATCAGAGCCCTCACCCTTTCCCATAGATGTAATCCTCTTTGAGAGAGTTGGCCGCTTCTTCACCAATAAACACTGAAGGAATGTCTATCTGCTTCAGAATATCCACTGCAAAAAAACGAAATAATTATGAGTGTGTTTTGAAAAATGTAAAATAATATTTATTTTGAATGTATGCCCTTTTTTAAGGAATAGTTCACTCCAAATAAATAAAGGAATGAAAACCGCAAGTTTCATTTAACCCTCCTCCTCCCCAGCACCACCTGTCTAGTAGAGGTGTAACGATTCATCGATATGGATCGATACATCGATACGATGTCTGACGATACGATGCATCGATGCCACGCGTAAAATATCGATATATGTAGTATAAATAGGCACCTTTAATTTGGCACTGTCCACATTTTCACAAAATGTCCGCCTAAGCATCACCGCCAACGTGTGCATTCTCGTTAAAACTCACGTATCAGGATTCGATATAAGGACTGCCCGAAGGCACAAGATGAGCATAAAAGATGCTCGGGATTGTTTGCGGAACAGTCGAGCACTGTGTGAGAAGTTTTCTGCGCACACATCTGAAGCGCGCGCACGCACACAGACAGCCGCGTCTACACTGCGTGAATACTAAATTCAGCTCTCTTCCGCTTTTTTGTGCATGGATGAATAACGTAAACAGTTGAGAAGGAAAAGGCATGTGTACAGTAGTTAAATCCGTGCTTTTGTACTTCCATTCACTGCAGAGCATCCATTGCTGAGCAAGTCATGCAATGCTACATTTCTCCAAATCTACTCATCTACATCTTGGATGGCCTGATTGCAAGTAAATTTTTAGCAAATTCTCATTTTTGGGTGAACTATTCCTTTAAGAAAGCTGAAGGTTGGTTTCTCTACTTTGGCCTTCACAAAGTCATCCTGACATTCCAAGTAATTCTCTGTCAGAATTCATAAATACAGCGTTGGTTATTAGCAGCACAGGGGCCGAGGTTTGTGAATCACAGCATTGTCCCGCAGCAGAACACATGAGCGCGTGTCTCCGCTGCATGTTTTATGCAATTCTGGTGCAATGCATCATATCAGAAGTGTATTAGAAATATATATGTATTCATGTCGGTTTCATATGGTTTTGAAATATTTTCATTTACTGTACACGATTTACTGTTATGATTTACTTTACAACAAAAAGTTTTCAATCTCATATGAATAATATCATGTGGTGCAACCATTAAAAAAAACTCTGCCGCCCCACAGGAAGAGGAGAAACTCTGCTTCACCTCAGTGATAATGACCAACATCAGGTGTGAGTGGAGTGACTCACACACACACACACACACACACTCACACACTCACACACTCACACACACACACAAACACACACACACACCCTCACACTCACACACACTCTCACACACTCACACACACACACAAACACACACACACACCCTCACACTCACACACACTCTCACACACTCACACACACACACAAACACACACACACACCCTCACACTCACACACACTCTCACACACTCACACACACACACAAACACACACACACACCCTCACACTCACACACACTCTCACACACTCACACACACACACAAACACACACACACACCCTCACACTCACACACACTCTCACACACTCACACACACACACAAACACACACACACACCCTCACACTCACACACACTCTCACACACTCACACACACACACAAACACACACACACACCCTCACACTCACACACACTCTCACACACTCACACACACACACAAACACACACACACACCCTCACACTCACACACACTCTCACACACTCACACACACACACACTCACACACTCACACACTCACACACACACACAAACACACACACACACCCTCACACTCACACACGCGCGCACACATGCGCGCACACACAAACACACTCACAAACACACACTCTCACACACACAAACACACTCACACAAACACTCACGCTCTCTCACACACACTCTCTCACACTCACACAAACACACACACACTCTCACACTCACACTCACACTCACACACACGCACGCACACACGCACGCACACACACGCACACACACATAGAGTCAGGCATCTACCTGAGCAAAAGCATGATGGGACAAAGTGCTTTATCAAGCATTGCCAAGAAACTAGAATATCACAACAAAAATAAAAATGCCTCTCCTTTATATTATAAAACTTGATTATTTAAAAACTTGATTATTTAAAAATAGCTATTCTTATGCTTATTCATATTATTAATATTAAAAGCTTTGTTTCTCTTTGTAAGTCGCTTTGGATAAAAGTGTCTGCCAAATGCATAATGTAAATGTAAAATATTTTCATTGAACTTCCCGCAAAAGTAACTAAACTGTAATATATACTGTGTTAAAGTATTTATTCTAAAACCAGTGTAATTTTAGTATCATTGACAAACTAAGTTTTCGCTAATATTCTGAAACAGATTTTATTTTTTTATTTTCTGCTTTCACTTAAATTTTTTATAATTTTGTTGCATTTTTTATGTCTAGTTTTTATGCATGTTTATTTATTTGTATTTTTTTCAATTTAGTTTTAGTTATTTTAATACTTCAAGTTAAACTAAACAAAAAAAAGGAAATATTGCCTTGCAACTAGCTGAAATAAGGTTTCAAATAAGTTGAATAAGTAAGTTTAATAAACTAAGTTTTTTAAATTTTAAATAAAATATAGTTTATTTTATTTGTTAACATTCATTTTATTTCATTTTAAGTAACATTATTTTTATTGAAATGTTTTGTTTTAGTTAACTAAAATAACCGACTAAAACCAAATCTACAAAAAAAAAAATCATAATAATAATTAATTGAAATAAAGCTGAAATAAAATGAAACATAAATATTACATGAAGGACTTTAACTTAAAAAATGTAAACAACCATGAGAAACGATACCTGAAATTTGAATAATTTAAATAAATTAAAAGATAAATGAAAGTATTTAAAAATATTAATAATAATAAAAACTAAAATTAAAATGAAAATCGAAAAAAATAAAACCTATTTCAATATATTCATAAATTCTATAATGGTACATACATAATACTAAAATATTGGTAGCACTTTTACAGTCCTGTTCCGTGTGTACATGCTATGTACTTGTTATAATAATTACAATAACTGGGTAACACTAACTAGGTACTAACCCTGAACATACCCGTAAACCATGTAGTTACCTGACACTACCCAGGCCTTTCTTAGGTAAAATAAAGTGTCACCAAAATGCCTGCATGCAATCAAAGTTGTTATTTATACTGTGGACATACAGCTGGCTTTGTTTTGCATCAGTAGTTTCACTCTGATAGAGATCTTTCCCATGCTGAAGAACAATCATGAAATCAATGGCCTGATGAGTTCATGTGCTGGCAAGTGTTGAGGAGGCCGTTCTGACACGTTACGCTGCATGTATAAACAGTGTTTCCCACGTCTCCTGTGAGATCTGTGAGCGGGAAATCAGCTGTGTTTATGCCAAACACATCATTTGGCAAAAAACATCCTGCGGTGAAACCTACCTTGATGTCAAAGTTACAGTCGAAGCGCTTGATCAGCACGATGAAGGCGCTGCTGAGGTTGTCCCGCAGCGGCGGGGGGTCGATCGGCACGCAGGCGTTCTCGGGACGGGCGCCAATCAGGAAACCCTGCGGACAAACAATCAGCAGAGAATTCCTTCAGTCGGCAAAAAACACCCAACAGCTCTCTCTGCTGGAGGAACACACTGCAACAACAGCAGTCTGGGGAAAGGCCAGAGAAAAACTGACAAGTATCAAGTCTTTATAAATAAAGCTCTTATCTTCAGCTCTTAATATTGTCACCTTTATCGGACACTTTCACTTTGAGACACGGTATAAGGTTTCATTTTGGCCTTATTAGTCACAATCATCAAGATGGCACTCGAAAAGCTTGAAGGCGAGTGTCGCTACATCAAGAAAAGCACTTCCCGTTTCTGAAGAATGGGTTATTGGGCCATGAAAGCAGGCAGAGCATGAGGCCAGCGCATGACTGAGGAGGAGTCAAAGTCGGCCACAAAAACACTCCAGACCACAGAAGCACTGCATTCTTGAGTGTTAAGATGCAGGATATATGGATCACCTGCTGACATTACATCATTGTTTTAAATCTAACTTCCTCTATTTCCACATTTAGACTACCTGTCATCTAACACGCACTTAAAATATGTGTTCAAAACAACATCATAAACCCTCTCAAATGGAAGTCAATCTCAAAATTAATATCTATATTTCTTAGTTATTATAATGTTGTGTTGCCTTAATTCACGTGTAGCATTTTAAACAACTAATTGTAGGTTTTAGTTTATTCAGAAAAAAATAAGCATAATTGTTACTATTAAATAATTATATTAAATACTTAAAGGAGACATATTATGCCCCTTTTTACAATATGTAATATAAGTCTCTGGTGTCCCCAGAATGTGTCTGTGAAGTTTCAGCTCAAAATACTCCACAGATCATTTATTATATCATTTTGAAAATGCCTATTTTGAGTGGAAGCAGAAACACGCTGTTTTTCGGGCCTGTCTCTTTAAATGCAAAAGAGCTGCTGCTCCCCCGCCCCCTTTTCCAGAATAGAGCTGCGTCATTACAGCTGGGACCTGTTAAAAACATCTGTTTTGGTTCTGATTATCATGTTTATCGTGCTGAAATCATGCGTTTTAAACCATATGAGTTTAAACTTCATATATATGGTTTTCTGAGCGCACACATCCGAAGCACACGGACAGAAAGCGGCTGTCACAGCATGCGAGTACTAAACTAAGTTCTCATTCACACACAAGTTTATGTTAAAAACACACATGAGTTACAAAAACAGTCGGTTATGTCTGTGAAGGTAAACTGCTGGGAAATAAATCGAAGGGTTATTTTAGATATGTGTGGCAGCAGAAATAGACAGTAAATAAATCAATAAATGCACTGCTCTGTTGTCTCCTCTGAGGCTGGGACTCTAAACAGTGTTCTGTGCTCGTCTGTGCAGCCAAACACAGAACAGTTAGCATGTTTTGCTCAAACTTTCGCCACGGCATTAGAGCTGGTACACCGGTGTCTCTTGTGAAAACACAATAACAGAGCCATGGGTGGAAGTTTACAGATTAAGGGGCGGTAATATTATAATGAGACCCCTTTGCTACGTCACCAAGGGAGCGAAATCAGACGCGCTGGTTTTCTCAGACGCTTGCAGAAAAAGGCTTCCCAAAACAAAGTTACTGGGTTCATCTTTTTCACGTTTCCTTGGTTGGTAGATGCACCGGGGACCTGATTATAGCACTTAAAACCTGGAAAAGTCAGATTTTCATGATATGTCACCTTTAAATTAAGAAATTAAATGAATTCAAATAATAAAAAAACTTAAATTATTAAATTATGAAAAAATTATATCTATTTTTCACTTATAATACTGTAATGCCTAAATTAATTCACTTTATCATTTGTCACTTAATCATTTAACGTGATTTTTTGTGTTTTAATTTTACTTAGACAAAACATAATAGAATTTTAATAATCTGCATATAACATAATTGTAATGATTAATTATAGTTTATAGGCGTTTAAAATGTTTGATTTTAGCAATTTATGTTTTAAAACAATTAAAACAATATCGTATGTAATTTTAATAATTAGTCTTAACAAAATTGTTAATAATAATAATTATATTAAATACTTATTAAAAATGTGTTAAATACTATATTAAATAATGAAAAATGAGTGTCCATTTTCATGATCTACGTTATGAGGTTGTAATGGCTAAATTCACTTGTTTAAAAGGTCTGATTTTAGTGAGTCACTTTTTTTTTTTTTTTTTTAGGCAATTTAGTATGGAATTTTAATAATCAGCCATTAAATTGTTATTATTACATAATTATATTAAATGCAGATTGATTAAATAATAAACAATAAATCCATTTTTCATCAATTATATGAGAATGTTGTGACGCCCGAATGCTCTTTAACATTTAAAACATTTGATTAGATTTTTTATTTTTATATTTTCAGTTTTAATTTTAATTAAAATTTTAGTAACTTTGTTGTTCTTTTGTCATTTTTATTAGTTTTGTTTTTAGTATTTATAATTATCTTTATTTCAGTAATGGTTCTAGTCATGCAAGTACTTCAAATTAAACTTGTTTTATTTCAGTTAGTTGCCAAGACAACAACATTTCTAAATTTCCTAATTTGAAAGTTTTATTCATATATTTATAATATAATCATATTTTATGTCATTTTTCAAAATCTAAATAAATAAATAAGCCTGATTTCCTCTGCAGAAAACGTAGATCTGAGCTGGAAAATGGGTTCGGTTCCCTAAATCTGCACTCTTAAGGGTGCTTTCACACTTGGTTCGATTGCTTGGTCCGAACCTGAGTTCGATTGCTCCCCCTCCCCCTGCCCCCGCTGGACTGTGTTCACATTATATTATTTGGGTCCAAACCGCGGTTCGTTTGCGTCATCAGGCCAGCAGCTGTTTACCCCGTTGCTTAGTAACGACGGCGCAGGAGAAGACGGCAAAATGCGTAGCATTGCTCTCTTCAATTCTATATTTATGCTTTTGAACCGTTGGTTTTGTTTCCAAAGCTTCAGTACATAACGGCACTTACGTCTGCCTTACTGCAAATGCTCTAAAGAACTCTGAAGGCGAACAGAAATGAGATATACAGCTCTCTGCTTGCAGCGCGTGTCACGCTCATCAGGAAAGTGAGTGAAACACACATTTTTATCAAATAATACGTCATTAATAGCGGTTCACTTCCGTGATTTGGTACGATTGCATTCACATCAGCAGCGAACCGTACCGGAGTTCACTTGAACCGTACCCCAGACCACCCTTTTTAAGCGGACTCGGGTACGGTTCACGGGTGCGCACCCGAGTTCGGAAGACCGCGTTCACATCATCCAAACGAACCGAACTCTGACGTCAATCGAACCCGGGTGCGCACCAAAAGTGCTAGTGTGAAAGCACCCTAAAAAAAATGCTGGGTTGTTTCAAATATGTCAAATATGGATTAACCCAACCGTTGGGTTAAGTTTATACATAAAATTTTAACCCAAAAGTTGGGTTAGTCCATATCTGACCCAAAGTTGGATTGAAACAACCCAGCATTGTTTAGAGTGTTCAGATCTTGAACCAGGAATCATGAGTGTCAGGATTCTGAAAGAATAAAGTTTTTAAAAATGACACAAGAAACCAAATGCAACCACACACCCTATGTTTCAGGAAGTGGTCTAACACTACTTCCTGTTCCGACTGACCCCTCAGCCCCTGCGGTTTTTACGTTTACACTTTGGTGACATAATGCAGCAGGTCTGTTGCTGGTCCAAGATGATTTACCAGCTCATGACTAGATTAGATCAGCTACCACACTCCAAAACAGCCATCAGATTAAGCTGGATTTTCCAGCAGGGATTAACTCCAACACAATATTTAGCAAAAATAGATGGCGATAAGTACATTACGTCAAGTCCAGCTGAGCAGGACAAAGGTGAACTCTGTTGCTTAGAGACAAATATGAAAATGTTGGTGGACGAGCTCTAAAAACATCACTTTAGTTTGAGCTGACAAAGATGGGGAAATCAGAGTGAAAGGCTGAGCGAAATGCAGAAGTGACACAGATGTGAAGTCATTTTCACAGTTTTCACCAACATATCATGTGATTCATGTCAGACTGGGAACAGAAATTAGCACAAATAACAGTACAATGTAGAACTGTTTTAGTACAATGGCAACATAAAAACCAATTAATTAATTTTAGGAGCTATTATTTAATTCTGTTACGTTTATAATAGCATACTTATATCTCAGTAGAATAAATCACATTTATTTCAATGGGAATTGGCGTGATTTTTCAGTGGTGAAGAAACTTCCTAATGCAAATTTTGAGTTGGGTTCAAATTTGGTGAAAGCTGACACTCAAATTCGCAGAACCGACCAACAGTAAGCCAACAAAGCAAAATTAATATCCACAATCCAGTTGTTTCAGTGGCAATCGGCGAAAGGAAGAATTGTGCCCAATGCACTTCTGGTGACAAAGACATTTCCAAAGGCGAATTTCACATTGGGTTCAAATTTGGTGAATTTTGACACTCACATTTGCAGCGCCGACCAATAGCAAGCCACTTGGTTCAGATGTGACATTGGAGTGGGTGGAGATTCGTAACTTAGCAACAAAGCAGAAATGAATATCCACAATCCAGTCGTTTCAGTGGGAATCGTCGGAATGAAAAAAATCACCTGACGGAATTCCTGTGGTGAAGAAA
>NW_015557276.1:220169-237327 GCF_001515605.1 Sinocyclocheilus anshuiensis | reverse complement strand
TCCCTACAAATTTTGCGTTGGGTTCAAATGTGGTGAATTTTGACACTCGAATGTGCAGCACTGACCAACAGCAAGTCTCTTGGTTAAGCAGTAACGTTGGTGTGGGTGGAGATGCGTAACTTAGCAACAAAGCAAAAATGAATATCCATAATCCATTTCTGTAACATGCAATATTATAAAATTATCTATTTGGAAAGCAGTTATTTGGGGTTGGTTCGTTTGCTAGCTGTCAGAATGGCTTTGGATGTTTATTTTGTTGTCGCATTTCATAGCATTCGCTTGCGGAATTTCACTGATCAACGATAAATGTAACCTCAACTTTATGGGTCATTCACACCAAGGACGATGACTATAACAGTAACTATAAAGTTTTAATAATTGCTCTAATTCTACGAGAATAGCACAGTCTGCACTGCAAATATAACGATAACGACACTGAGGAACAATATTGTTCGAATCACTTTCAGAACAATTAGAGGCAAACTGCAGCGGGAGAAAAATGCAGCTTATAGTAAACAGAACGTTATTGTCCGTTGGTGTGGACGCTAATATAGCTATCATTACAGTTATCTTAATAGTTAGCGTCCTTGGTGTGAACAGGATTTAGTAGTGGCAGACGACTCTTATAATTATCGTCCATTGTTGTAGATACTAATATAGCTATCGTTATAGTTATCTTAATGGTAATCATTCTTGACATAACATCAGTGCACACTTATAATAAGAACGTTATTTTACATTGGTTAGGACGCTAATATAGCTATTGTTATAGTTATCTTAATAGTTATCATTCTGGGTGTGAACAGGGTTTTTAAGCTGCAGTCAATATAACATCAGTGCACACTTATAATAAGAACGTTATTTTACATTGGTGTGGACACTAATTTAGGACGTAGATAGAAAACGCAAGGGTTTGCGACACTGATTCTCTGTCATGTGACCAAACGAGAAAACTTTGCCTTTGTTAACTTGCATTGCAGCCATGTGTTGAGCAGCCAGTTGTACATTTGGAAATTTACTGTATTCTTGCATGATTTTAATTGGACTCGGATCCTTCCACACTTTCCAAGGCATTTTGGCTGGAATACACTACACGACTTTTGCCCCGATTTACAGTCTGGAGAAGTTGACACATAACAAGGCACACGTTTCGGCATGAGTTTGTTGTGATCGGAACAACTTTAAAGTCTGGCGGTGTGTGAGACCCTCTGTCGTGATGTCTAGCGTTTCAAAATCTGTTCCGATTTTAAAAGTCGTGTAGTGTATTCCAGCCTTTACTCTGCTCCGTCAGAGCGTTCTCTAGCGTTTCAAACTGTCAGACTGTCTAAAAACCCTTAAATTAGCGCCATTACAGCCATCAAAGCCGTAACAAGCTCACCACCTTCAACAATACATTCCTGGACATTTACTGTCGCAACTGCTGTAACAAATGTTCTGTTTTTGGTGAGGACTAAGACAGACTGCTTCTTTAAAAGATTTTAGTAATTTAGTCCATTTACTTGTTGAATATCAGCCAGTTATACTATTAAAGGGCAGCGGTTATCATCCAAGCATCTCTTAAAAACACATCTCACTGGATTCTGATGGACCCTACACGAGCAAATTATACAGTGCTTCCTCACGATCGACCAGTCATTCAGGCAACTGATGGTGTAAATCAGTAGTTTTGCACATCTTCGTCATTAGAGCTTCTGCTTTGAGGTCATCAGCTCTGCAGATGAGAGTAAGATTTCACATTAGCGGAGACGTGGAGCGGGTTTTGGGTCAATCGTCTCCACTCGTCACATGGATCAGGGTCAGTGCTGCTACCAGGTCTGGGGGTCAGGTCAAAACATCTTTTTTTAACCCCCTTTACGCCATCTGGGTGCTGGAAAACAATCTGGAACAGCTGACGTTTGCATAAACTCTATTTTCAGCATCATTCCTCCAGTCTTCAGTGTCACATGATCCTTCAGAAATCATTGTTATATGACGATTTGCTGCTCAAGAAACTTTTTTTTTCTTTTTATTTATTATTATTATCAATGTTGAAAACAGCTGAGCTGCTTCATAATTTTATGGAAACTTGAGATACATTTTTTTTTTCAGGATGTTGATTTTATGATCAATAGAAAGTTCAAAAGAACAGCGTTTATTTGAACTAGATTTTTTTGTAACATTATAAATGTCTTTACTGTCACTTTTGATCAATTTAATGCATCTTTGCTGAATAAAAATATTACTATTTTAAAAAATTAAAATAAAAATAAATAAACAACAAACAAGCAAATAAAACGCACTGACCGTAAACTTTTAAACGGTAGTTAATTATTTATATATTATTTGCAAGTATGTTTTATTTTATATTTTCAAATAATTAAAATCTTTCTATATGTATTTAGTGCACTTCACATTAATCCAGCCAACCTGAATATTGTATTATACACAGTAAAGTAATATTTATTGATGTTATTAAGGTGATCTAACCTATGATGTCCAAAAATATTTCTGAATAATATACAAATATTAAAATAAAGAAAAAAACTACACATGAAATTTGCATGTTTAATTAAAATGTAAACAAATTGAATTAAACAAATTTAAACGTATAACAGTAATTGCAGTTAATATAATAAACATAATTAGGTTATTATAAAATGATCAAATCACACCTATCAGGCATAAAAGTCATGGCTTGCCTTTGCATTTTTAATAAACTTCAAGATTTTAACAGGGAATCTTGCTTTACTCAAATAAAAAAAAAAATCCTTAATCAAGCTGCAGCAAAATAATGGCAGATCATAACCGAGCGATCTAGTGAATGTAGTTTGTAGTAAGGGCACTCATTAGGGTTTGGAACAGAACCACTGGACAGAAAGGCTATTTATTTTAAACATTGTGTCTGTCATCAATGTCATGCAGCCAGCTCACCTTTAGTCCTTCACTGGGCAGCCTGTAGCCAAATCGAGCTGGCAAATCATCAAAGTTCTCCGTCTTATTGTCGAATGAATACTGAAAAACAAACGCACCCATGAATTACTGTCTGCCAACCATGTGTTTAAATGCATCTGAGTTTGCTGTTGCTGTCCGTGTGTCAGAAGCTTACAGCGGATATGTCGGCCTCCACGGGCAGGAGGTTGAGGAAGGCAAATATCTGAACCGTGAAAATGGTGTAAATCTGTGTGGCAGAGAGCATCAGCATCCCCAAAGAGAGCAGCATCTTAAGACCTGCTTCAATTACACCTGCAAAGGCAAGGAAATGATTTATTAGACATTAGCAGGAAGTCCCCGAAAAAAACATTTCCTGTTTCTGTAATGATAATGATGCAGACACAAGGCTACCGGGACTATGATAACCAGCCAAACCTTCACCCTCGTCAATTTCTTGCTCAACAATGGTGTTTAAAGGGTACATTGACACAACAACAAAGTACTAAAACCAGAAATGTTTTTCCTTTGCATTTCTGAAAAGTTTGCTGCATTCTTCATGCCAGGCCAGTAGTTGGCGATGTCACTTTGTAAAGAAACAATATGTGACCCCGGCCCACAAAACCAGTCAGAAGGTCCGTTTTTCAAAATTGAGATGTATACGTCATCTCAAAGCTGAATAAATCAATTGTTAGGATAGGACAATATTTGGCCGAGATACAACTATTTGAAAATCTGGAATCTGAGGGTGAAAAAAAATCTAAATATTGAGAAAATCATCTTTAAAGTTGTCCAAATGAAGTTCTTAGCAATGCATATTACTAATCAAACATTAAGTTTTGATATATTTACAGTAGGAAATGTACAAAATATCTTCATGGAACATGATCTTTACTTAATATCCTAATGATTTTTGGCATAAAAGAAAAACCAATCATTTTGACCCATACAATGTATTTTTGGCTATTGCTACAAATATACCCCAGCGACTTAAGACTGCTTTTGTGCTCCAGGGTCACAAATATGTTAGCGCATGACGTCGCCATTTTCACAAATTCATGTTTTTGTAGTTAACACGGAGACAATAACAGTATCATTTACAAAAACTTGCACGATTTTCAAAAGTTTGTGTTTTCAGGCCCCCAAAATGTCACTGTCGTGTAAATTAATGGCTTTTTGTTTTTAGTTAAAATCGGTGTCGTGTAAACGCTGTCTGAACTACAAGGAACTACCAAAAAAAAAAAAATCATTATTTTCACAACACTTTTGTTGTCGCCAGTCTCTCGTAAACACGGATAAACCACGCCCATATTACAACAAACCACGCCCATATTTCAATAAACCACGCCCACACGTTCGTAACCCTCGTAAATCTCGACATTTATCGCCGAATAAAAGTAGTAGGCCTAATGGTTGCAATTTTCACTTTACTAAACTCAGTTAAAATGAGTGAATATTATTATACAATTATTGATACAATAAATTAGTACAAAAATACTGTAAAAAAAATTACTAGCAGCGTAAAAATGACTAAAGAGGGGGCGGGGCAAGAACAGCAACACTTAGTAACATTTCTATTTAGTATTAAATGCGTACAAAAACATAACCTTCAACCCTAAACAAACCCTTTAATCGTTCATCGAAATGTTTGACTTCTTTTTATGGTTTTAAATGTTCTATCTAATCTAATTCACTCACGTGATGCAAAAACCACCTTTTTATTCTCCTATAAAACAGCGGGCTGCAAGAAATAAATGCTCCAGCGCCTGAAATTATTACATACGCATACAATTCAGTTCTGTTTAACTGGCATCTGCTTTATAGTCACTCAAAGCGTCCTGGATCACATCGGTTCTGCTGGAATTAGCGCGCTGGCTAACAGCAAACAACACGAACCGATGCACTTCAGCTTTACTCGGACGGTCTGCTGTGAACCGAAGTCTGCTCATCCAAAAATAAAACATATCGATATTCACACTGACGCGCAAAAGGGGGAAACGACCGAAGAGAGCAGTGAACGATCATCCAAACGACGTGACTGGAGCTCAATCAGCTCAACACTGCAGCACGCATCAGCGACTTACCATTACATTGGATGGCGGTCTCTAGTCCACGATATAATACACACCCGATGACATTACAGCAGAGTCAAACCACACACACACACACTCACTCACTCACTCACTCACTCACTCACTCACACACACACACACAGCGCCCTCTAACGCACAGAGGCACCACCAACTCACACTAACCCAAATTGGACGCAAATAACTGTTGACTAGAAGGGGGGCACATTTTGTGTAACGTTAGACGCTTGAAATATCGTCTACAAAAATACCGAGTAAAGTAACGTTATCAGGTGAAACCGCTGCAGCTGCTGTCTGGGTAATTGTTTGCTATATTACACTAAGAACAATGCAACCGCCTTAAATCACACACCGTCTCGTTACAACATGAGAATTGTTATTTAAACGTACTAGCTAAGTGCTAAATCCCATCCTATTTCTTATTCTAGTTCCCGGGTGACCAAACTGCACCGCAGTAGAAATCAAAGAGCCGACAGGGAACGTTCTGACTATGTTTGTCCGTTAATTCTAATAGAACATTGGTTCAAACTTAGCTGGTCTTTACATTACATTACATTTAGTCATTTAGCAGATGCTTTTATCCGAAGCGACTTACAAATGAGGACAATAGAAGCAATCAAAATCAACAAGAGCAATGATATACAAGTGCTATAACAAGTCGCAGTTAGATTAATGCAGTACATGTAGCAAGGGTTTTATTATTATTATTATTATATAATACATAAAAAGAAAACAGATAGAATAGAGCAAGCTAGTGTTAGAGGCCTTTTTTTTTTTGCTTTTGTTAATTGTATAATAAATGAAAAGAAAACAAATAGAATACAAAAAGATTAGAAAAGCAAGTGTTAGTTTTTTTTTTAAAGAAAATAAGCAGTTAGTAAATAAATAGACTGCAAGTCTAAAAGGGGCAAGTTTTTTATTTTTATTTTTTGTATAAAGAATAGAATTAGAATAGAGAGTGTTAGAGTTAGAGGGTCAAATAAAGATGGAAGAGTTTTAGCCGATTCTTGAAGATGGCTAAGGACTCAGCTGCTTGGATTGAGTTGGGCAGGTCATTCCACCAGGAGGGAACAGTTAATGTAAAAGTCTTTTATTCATTTAGCAGACACTTTTATCCAAAGCGACTTACAAATGAGGACAATAGAAGCAATCAAAATCAACAAGAGCAATGATATACAAGTGCTATAACAAGTCGCAGTTAGATTAATGCAGTACATGTAGCAAGGGTTTTATTATTATTATTATTATATAATACATAAAAAGAAAACAGATAGAATAGAGCAAGCTAGTGTTAGAGGCCTTTTTTTTTTTGCTTTTGTTAATTGTATAATAAATGAAAAGAAAACAAATAGAATACAAAAAGATTAGAAAAGCAAGTGTTAGTTTTTTTTTTAAAGAAAATAAGCAGTTAGTAAATAAATAGACTGCAAGTCTAAAAGGGGCAAGTTTTTTATTTTTATTTTTTGTATAAAGAATAGAATTAGAATAGAGAGTGTTAGAGTTAGAGGGTCAAATAAAGATGGAAGAGTTTTAGCCGATTCTTGAAGATGGCTAAGGACTCAGCTGCTTGGATTGAGTTGGGCAGGTCATTCCACCAGGAGGGAACAGTTAATGTAAAAGTCTGTGAAAGCAAGAGAGCATTGCAATAGTCCAGCCTGGACAGAACAAGAGCTTGAACAAGGCGTTGTGAAGCATGTTCCGAAAGAAAGGGCCTGATCTTCTGAGCAAATCTGCAGGACCGGACAGTTTTAGCAATGTGGTCTGAGAAAGTAAGCTGATCATCAATCATAACTCCAAGGTTTCTAGCGGTTTTTGAAGGAGTTATGGTTGATGTGTCTGGTGAAACTGTGATGAAACAATGGGTTTGATGGAACCACAAGGCAAGGCAAGGTTGAGTTGAAGGTGATGGTCCTTCATCCAGTAAGAAATGTGTGTTAGACAAGCTGAGATGCAAGCAGCTATCTTCGGATCATCAGGATGGAATGAGAGGTAGAGTTGAGTGTCATCAGCATAGCAGTGATATGAAAAGCCATGTTTCTGAATGACAGAACCTAGTGATGCCTTGTAGACAGAGAAGTGGTCCAAGTACTGAGCCCTGAGGCACCCCAATAGTTAGATGTTGCGACTTGAACACCTCACCCCTCCAAGATACCTTGAAGGACCAATCTGAGAGATAAGACTCAAACCATTACAGTGTGGTTCCTGAGATGCCCTTTGCCAATAGGGTTGTTGGTCTTTAGTAACATTCTCAAAACTTTAGTACAAAAACGTTGCTTATGGAACGTTTTTTCTAGTTAGTTGGACTTAATAGTTTCAGAGAACATTCAAAAATGACATTCCCATCATGTTTGCAAAATTATAAAATGGAACATTCCCTTAATGTTGCCTGTAATGTTTATATAACCAAGAAAAAAAAACTGGACATTTTGAACTTTCAGAGAACATTTAGAACTTGTTTTCTCGACTTAATGGAAATGTTAACAAAACTTTATCAGAACATGTTTTTAATAGCCTACACCGCTGTTCAGTGAATTTTCACGGGTAAAATCTAGTCAATTTAGTGAAAAAGTCATATTTGTCTGAATCAGGAGAGAAATATACAGATCAAGCACCAGCGAAAACGGTTCAAAACAGGGGATGGACTTTATTATGAACTCGTATTTTAGCCTGAAGCAACGGTTTGAAGTTAAAAACATCTTCATGATGGATTTGTTTCTTACAAACACAGCTTTTCACTTCACAAGACATTAACTGATGGACTGCAGTCATGTGGATTATTGTGGTTTTTATCAGCTGTTTGGACTCATTCTGACGGCACCCATTCACTGCAGAGGATCCATCGGTGAGCAAGTGATGCAACGCTACATTTCTCTAAATCTGATGAAGAAACAAACTCATCTACATCTTGGTTGGCCTGAGGGTGAGCACATTTTCAGCAAATTCTCATTTTTGGGTGAACTATTCCTTTACTAACATTGGAGTATGAATGCTGCAAAAACAAAAGAAACACTGCCTTGCATATTCAGTCCCGAGAACATTAACTTATGTTGAATATTTGGTTAATTTGACAACATTCAGATACTAACTGTAAAGTTGAAATGGAAAGTCAAGTGCATTGCATTTTGGGATACAGTATTCAAATTCTGGTAAATATAGTTAGAAGCAAACATTTGCATACTATGCACTGTGAACTTACTGCAGAAATAATACAAGTAGTGTGCAGTATGAGCAATATTTGACAGAAGTTGATTTACATGAAAACATTACACTATTTTAAAAGGCATAATTCACAATGTCCTGCTTGTGTAAAATTATTCTCAAATCTTTCTTTTATTACAAAAGAAAGCTCTATACATAATTCCAGCATTACTTTTACAACAAGTATGTATTAGTGGTTAAAACAGGATTTCGCTTTCATCGTTCGTAATATCAACTTAAATTTTAATCAAATTAAAACTTACCCAGCATGTAATACAAAAACAAACAATCTAATAAAACAAAACTAATTCTTCAGAAAATGGCACTGTAGAAGATAATGAACATAATAAAGCAAATAATTCATCCACGACTGGTTACACTGTGCTAAAGGAAAGAAAAGAAAAAGCACTGTCAGATGTCGGTGCTTCACATTAAAACTAATATATACAGTCCACTAAATACATCCAGGGTGCAGAAATATTCAAATTTCAAATGCAGCCATTTGAGCTACTTAAAGTTTTTGGAAGTCAGAAATCCGATGTACAATAAGGGCCATATACAGTATATATAGTACATTCAACACTTTCATCTAGTGTTTACACAGTTTCATTTCTTATAACAGCCAATATAAAGACACTCAAACACACAGGTCATATTTCACTCGACAAAAAAAAAAAAAAAGTATTAACAGTGATGATAATACTTCACATAAAGCAAAACCACATTTTTTGCAGTGTGAAAATATTTTCATGACGTTTTCCCAAAATAAATATTCTCAAAAGGTGATTATTATTACTGTAATACAGTAAAACTATTTTCATAAATTAAAAGCTATTTAACAAATACTAACGCAATATCTAAACACATTGCAATTTACTATCTTTTAATTAATTCGTTTTGATGTATCAAAACAGCAAAAATGTAGTTAATAGTCACAAGACAAAAAATAGTTTAAGGAATAGTTCACCTAAAAACACCGATTTGGAGAAATGTAGCATTGCATCAGTGTCTCAGCAATGGATCCTCTGCAGTGAATGGGTGCCGTCAGAATGAGAATCCAAACTCGTATTTCAGCTGTAAGCAATGGTTTAAAACAGCTTAATAATGGATTTGTTTCTTACAAACATGCATCTTTTCACTTCTCAAGA
The DNA here is from genome assembly GCF_001515605.1 of Sinocyclocheilus anshuiensis. Lineage (NCBI taxonomy): Eukaryota > Metazoa > Chordata > Actinopteri > Cypriniformes > Cyprinidae > Sinocyclocheilus > Sinocyclocheilus anshuiensis. The sequence goes on along the minus strand of NW_015557276.1, from coordinate 227,984 downwards.
CATTAACTGGTGGACTGGAGTGGTGTGGATTACTTGTGGATTATTGTGATGTTTTTAATCAGCTGTTTGGACTCTCATTCTGACGGCACCCATTCACTGCAGAGCATCCATTGCTGAGCAAGTGATGCAATGCTACATTTCTCCAAATCTGATGAAGAAACAAACTCATCTACATCTTTGATGGCCTGAGGGTGAATACATTTTCAGCTAATTTTCAGGTTTTGGTGAACTATTCCTTTAATATTTTATGCAAAATATATTTTTTCTTTTGGTTGGGAGTGAAATATGACCTGGACAAGTTCTTGAAAGCATTCATGAAATTCACCCAGGAACATAATAAACAACTAAAGAAAGTCTTCCCCTGGACTTAAAACGCATCAATACTGAATAAAACAGTCAAATACTTTTGTTCTGGCCGCTTCATAAATCCCACAATGTTTTTTCATTCGTTATCCGGTTTGCGCTGGTCAAACAGGTCGACATGTTGTGCTCGGTTCCACAAACTGAAAAGCCACGAAACAAAGAGAAGACGACATTCCTGAAACTCTCGGTATTGCCATGGTCCATATAAATCCGTTTAACAGTACGAGAAAAAGGCTTTATGGTCCAAACTTGCAGTCTGAAAGAGTGAAATCTATGGAGAAAAAACAAATGAATCGTATATATATACATACACAAGTCGAGATTTACAGCCCTTTGGATGACCAAATGAAATATTTGACATAATCCTTTCACATAATTAAGGTGACAGAAATTAAAGAAAAAAAAAACCATTTACAATATTAATATATGGGTGCACGTATAAACTCTTTCACTACATTTGATTTAATTTAAGCGATTTCAGTGAAAACAACAGTTGTTTTGAACAAAACTTGCCATTCTAGTACCTAGTAGCAGATCCATCACGTATTTTATTATTTCGGTAAACTAAAGCCATGAGAGCACAATCCGTGTCATTTATTCACTTGACATGATCGCGCAGCACTGCTGTTTTCGGTACGTTGTCATGCAGTGCAAATGCAAGTCAGTGTTTTCCTCTTACAGCATCATAAAAAGTGAAAGCATGTGAAGCCTTGAAGCAGAAAATTCGACTTCTGACAGCTAGATTCTCTCCAGCTATCGGTACGTACAGTATAGTTTGGCACAGTATTACAACATGGAATGGCATGCAATCTTTTTTCTGACATTTTTGTAGTACGGATCATGTTTCAATCCAAATTATAGCAGCACACTGAAATAACTGGATCGTTTTAGAGTATCCTATAACTTCTAATTGAGTAACAAAAGCCATAGAGAACGTGATGAGGATGAAAAAATTGTATTTTTAGACATGATGTTTAAGAACTGATGGATTCAAACTGTAGATGAACTCCCTAGTGAGTGCTGATGGCAGTGCAAGAGTATCTAGCATTACTTTAAGGGCAAGTTCGCTCATAATTTTCATACTCTCGTGTCTTTCCAAATCTGACAATGCTTGTAAACAGGAATGGATACTGCTGAGCTCTAAAAATGACAACAAGAAAAAATTAGAAAAAGGTGGGACTTGGAGCTCGACTGTATCAGTCACCATTTATTTAAATGGAGAGAAGTTTGCACATTCTGCAAAATAACTTTTCTTTTTTTTTTGCGTCTGAAATGACATGAGAGATGGAAAAAGATGACAGAATTGTCCTTTCTGGGTTAAACATTCCTTAAAATGATAAATAACACACAACCCGCCATTAAAACTATACCAAAACTATGCTAATTTCACAGCATAAATGCTTGAAAGTATCGATTTTTGATCTCAAAAGATTCACAGATCTTAAAATGTATGGAGGTGAATTACAAATCAGATCAAGAGAGGCATTCCCCAAAAGACAGAAAGATTGAACTGAAGATACTTCAACTGTTGTACAGCGAAGAGGTTTTGAATTTACTGAAAGCGAACATAACTGTCCATCTTTCTGCAAAAGCAGGTGAAGACCCAGCAGTGATGGTGCAGACGTCTCTATGAAATCCTGAAGTATAGATGCGTGTGAACAAACATCATCTATTATCACACTACCCACCAAAACGAGTCCGTGAGGAGATGCCATCATCCTTCAAACGACCCATTACACCTCATTACGGGTTTCTGAACCCCACGCAGTGAGAAGGCAGTAATAAATATAATGGCAGTCTGATTGCATGGCATGAGTGATCCTTGGAGAATCAGTGTGAGTGAGCGGTCACACCGGCCTTGTGCTTCATGAGTCAGTCTGCTTTGGGATTGTCCAGATTGACCACCCGCAGCTCCGTGAGGGTGCTGCTGCTGCTACCGGTGGCCTGCTGGTTTATTAACATCTGAAAGGACAGAAACAAAACTCTTATCCGTCTTCATAAACATACAGGCAAAGCTGAACGTGAAGAAACAGCACTTTCCTAACTGTCAGTCATACAGTTAGTTATCTACAGCGGCATTTCAGTGCCACGTTAAAAATAAAAACAGCAGTTACAACATTATAAGAAAATTTCGAGAAAATCGGTTTGTTATGAGAACAAAATGGTTTTGAATACAAATACAAATGTTATGTTACGAGAATAATGTCAAAACGTTCAAAAGTTGAAAAGTTTTGAGAATAAAGCTAATGTTTTGAAAATGACAGCACAGTGTTACTACAATAAAAGCACAATGTTTTGAGAACAAAAAGCGCAGTTGTTTTGAAAATAATGGCATGGCGTGACTAATCTTGTAACATTACAAGAACAAAGGCGTAATGTTATGATGATAAAGTCATCACAGGAGTAAAAGCCTAATGTTACAAGATTAAAGGCATTGTTACAAGAATAAAGCATAACATTAAAATAAAGATGTAACATTACCAAGATGTAAAGATGTAACGTCACCATGTTTAAAAAATAAAGTCATAATATTATGAAAATAAAACTGATTTGAAAATATCAACATAACGTTGCAAGAATAATGTCAAAACATTACAAGAATAAATCTGCAGTGTTTTGAGAACAATCTTATAACATTACATGAAACAAAGGCATAATGTTATAAGAATGAAATCATAACATTACTAAAGTAAAAGCCTAATGTTACGACAATAAAGACACTGTAACATGAATAAAGATGTAACAATACAAGAACAAAGGCATAACAGTATGAGAATAAAATCATATCATTATGAGAATAAAGGTGTACTGATACGAAAATAAAGGCAGAATGTTATGAGAATAAAGGGATTGTGTTTAACGAGAACAAAGTTGTAACAATACGAGAATAAAGTCACGTTTTTAGAATAAAATTGTACTATTCTGAGAATAAAGGTGCTAAGTTTTAAGAAAAGGCTTGGGGCCAGATTTACTAAACAGGACAAATTAATTTGAGAGCACAATTCAAACAGCGCCGATGGGAGTGGAAATTTCTGCAGGTGATTTACTGACAATGCTCAAATTAAAAAACACAGACGCACGCAGCCAGATCATTTCCATAATGACCAACACAATCTACCAAGAGCAGCGCAAATTAGCATCTGCTTTAAGACATGCTTTTTTTGGAGCGTTAAATAATGGCGCAAATACCAGTAATTTGACAAGCGCAAATGTTAGTAAATCATGATTCATTTTAATACTGTCCTCCCATAAATATTGCATCTGAAAGGGAAACTCCTACTGCGCGTCTTTAGTAAATCCGGACAGTACTATTTTAATGGCAAAAGACAGTTTGCGCTGGCGCACGCTGTTAGTGAATCTGGCCCTTAAAATTGTGAAGCAGAAATATTGCACAAAAAAAAAAAGAAATCCATTATTACAAGAAAAGACGTGACTCATGAAGAAATTGTTTTTTCTATTAACTAGAACATTAATAGGCCAGTTTCAGAAGCTACTTTCACACACAAAACCCATTAAACTTTCAGATACAAAAATGCAATACATTTCCAGTGAAAACTGTGTGAGTGAAAGTACATAGAGAGTATTTTTACTGTCCGCTATATTACCGAATGTAGTGGGACGGCTGAAACTGGGATCTGTACAGTTCCAGGAGGTCCCGTGAGAAACATCTGAGGAACTGCACCTAAACACGACCGAAACAAAACAAAGAGCTTTGTAACAATGAAATTACGGTGCGTTCAAAATGTCAGAATTAGCATATTTACAAGTTTTCAATGTTGTTCCAAGACTATCCGTGCATCTTATTAAGCCAATTCAACCGAGACATTGACACACCGATATGCCTACACAGCTGTGACTGACTGACTGACCTGAGTCTTGGGCTGGCGTGTGGGACACGTGCATTGCAGTGGGTGGTTGTGGGAAGGTGTTGAGCACAGTCAGACTCCCGTCGGCAAGGGTAGGGGTGGATGTAGCATACATGACGTGCGCTCCAGGGTACATCATGTGACCTGCCACTGAAGAAGGTACTGAGGAAGTGACTATCGTAGCGGTGTGGCTTGCTGTGGGAGAGACAGAGGAGACGTCTTACTGAAGTCACTGATCAGAGCAGTATCGGTGCGTCACAAGGGTGATGCTGTAAGTACCAGTGGAGCTGGTGGAGGTCCGGCTGATCTCTGGACTGCTGTCACTGCTTTGAGGGTGAACCTGGATGGCCTGTAACTGTTGAGGCATCGTACCACCTGATATACAAACCACAGAAACATCCTCACTGCAGTTTCTACTGGCCATATTTACATGCATGAATCAACAGTGCACACTAAAAATAAAACTAATTAAAATCATTTTCGTTAACTGAAATAAATCTGAAATAAAATAAAAACTAGATGGAAAAAAATTCAACTTAAAAAAACCTAAACAAAAATTTGACATGTTGCCTTGGCAACCAGCTAAGATAACTATGAATAAGTTGAAGTACTTATATTATCAAAACTGAAAAAAAAAGAACTATTAAAAAATTATAAAAAATGGCAAGCAAATAACTAGAACTTAAACTAAAATGAAAACTGAACATTTAAAAATAAAAATTAATTAAAATATTAATAAATACTTAAAATATTAGATAAAAACCATAAACTTAAAAAACCTAAACAAAAATGTTAAAGAAATGTTGCCCTAACTAATTTAAATAGTTTAAAATATGAATAAAATTTAAAATACTAAAATGACTAGAAAATAAAGCTAAATAGAATTCTTTTTTTTTTTTTTAAATGTCTAAACAGACAGACTTGGGGCACTACCCTAAACGGCTTTGTGCAAATGTTTTTTGATTGTTTTATTTATTTATTTTAGTAACAAATATTGCTCATTTAATAAATTATATGTGACCCGTGCTGGTAAAATGATTCGGAATGTGCATGGGCTAATTTTGAGCTACAGGCAAAACAGGAGAAAAATATTGATTTTAGTCGATTTTGAGGTTTTCACAAAAATGAGTTCATTAATCCCTCGTCTATCAGTCAAGTCAAGTCAAGTCAAGTCTGCTTTATTGTCAATTCTTCCACATGTACAGCACATACACACAGAGAATTGAAATTGCGTTACTCTCAGACCCTTGGTGCATACAGATAACACTAACAGTAGAACATAAATACAGATAAAGTTTATGTGTTGGTGTATTTTTGGGAACACACTCTTTAAGTCTGCGTGGTTGAAATCCCCAGCCAAGATGAGAAAAGCATCGGGGTGGGCTGTCTGCTGTTCACTGATGTGCTGGTACAGTTCATTTAGTGCCTCGCTCCTGTTGTTGTTGTTGGAGCTGGGAGGGATGTATACAGCAACGAGCAGTATGGCTGTATATTCCCTCGGTAGATAGAACGGCCGGCACTTAATAATCATAAACTCCACCAGGGGTGAGCAGTGTTTGCAGACCACAACAGCATCGCGGCACCACGCGTCATTGATGTAAACACAAAGCCCTCCGCCGCGGGTCTTACCTCCCTCGACGCGAGCTCTGTCCGCTCGATAGCATGTCAGCTGATCGAGATGAATAGCGCAGTCCGGAACGCTGTTGTTGAGCCATGTTTCCGTGAACACAAAAACACAACAGTCTCTTACAGTCCTCTGAGTTGAGCGTAGTAGTCGGATGTAGTCCAGTTTATTGTCCAAAGAGCGTACGTTAGCCAGTACGATGGTGGGGATAGCTGGCTTGTGTGAGTTAGCCGCTAGCCTAGCCCGGATACCTCCGCGCTTACCCCTCTTCTGCTTCCTCTCACGCCGCTTGTGGCGCCTCCGCTGTGGGCGAGATGCAGTAGTGGGGGTCGGTGATGGTGTGGGCCTCCGGAGCAGACCGAGATCCCGCAGCTCTTCGGCGTGCGCAGAGTTTAACTCTAAAAATGTGGTTCTGCCGACATCGAGCAGAAACTCACGACTGTATGCGCGCTTAGAGACAGATAGACGCGACGAATACGTACAAAAACACTGCGACTCACAAGACAAAAAACACGAAAACACCTTTCTGTCGGGAGAGTGAGAAGCCGCAGCGTGTGAACGCGCCGCCATCTTGAGTGTACCTCAAGATGGCGTATCGATCCCAATGCTCTAAATAATAATTGTAGATGTTTAATTACCTTTATTTGAACGTTTTCTGAGAGGAGTAGGCTACCTTTTCTCTGCTCATTTCTCACGCTCATCATAAACGCGCTTCCGACTGCACGCTATCCCGATAAATATACACATAGTGTAACAGTTAAATGTTACTTAGGGTGTTATTCTACTACCCATCATTAGGGGACATTATGGTACTCTTCTGCTAAGTTTAAATACAGTTAGGTGGTAGAAGAAGAGAGAGCTGTTTGGTAAGAGGAAAGTATGGCTTCCCTCTTGTAGCCTTAGTTTCACTGAGATGTCCTGATTGGGAAACATGTTGTTTTATGCTCAATCAAAATAAGGTCCTTTTTTTATGCATATTCACAGTGTGGCTGTATAAATTGCATTTCATGGTTTTGAGGTTTATTCTAATGTTTGTTAATATGTTGTTTGTAGAAGGACTCCTTTGACCTATCCTCTTTAGCTGTATCAATGGTGCATTTACTACTGCATGGTACATCTTGAAAATATAAAGGACTCATTTCCCTGCATTGCATCTCCTTACTTTGGGTCATCGAAACTGGATATTAATCACAAGGATAAGAACCATTTACATCTGCCTTTTCTACAAGGTTTCTTCTTTCATTTTTGGACTGGGACATATAAGTATAACCATCTTCATTACATGAACATTTCGTGCTCATATTGTAACTGTTCATTTTGTATATAGACATATTTTTGTATTGGTTTTCTTGGGTCTTTTTGTACAATTGGTTTATGGTATGTTATTTTGCTTTGGGGTTTATTATTGTGAATTTCATTTTTGTTGTTTTTCTTTTTCATAATATATCTCTGCCAAGAAAATCAGTTGTCTGTTCTATGGTTCAACCTCAACCAGTTTAATGATTGTGAGAAGTTGGTAGGTAGATCCCTCCCAAAGGAAAAAGACTTTCAGATTTATAACTATTACTCATAGAAGTACGAGTTATAATAGTATACACAAAATTACAGTATTTAAGTATTCACGCAAACATAATCTCTCCAGCATATTCAGTTGTCAGACACGACTGAACGGGACTGGCTTCTATGGTCAGATGAAACCAAAAAAAATAGCTTTTTGGCAGCAAACCCACCAGATGGGTTTAGTACAAACAGGGATAAAAAGTACCCCGTGCCCACTGTTACATATACTGCTGGATCTTTAATGTTGTGGGTAGGGCTGTCGCGATTCGTCGATTTTATTAGACTATTCAATTTTTTTAAATCCTCGACTTAACTTTGCTTGCGTCGACTAACCTGCAAAATACCGGAAGTGGCGCATTTCACAGACGAGAATGTATAAAACACATTATTAGTCTGTTTTCC
>NW_015557276.1:219878-220081 GCF_001515605.1 Sinocyclocheilus anshuiensis | reverse complement strand
TAATTATATGCGATGCAGTTCTAATACAGTATATGCGCTTTAATTATTTACATGCGTGTAGGTTAAGTACGTGCGTCAAACAGCGGCTCCGTTCACAGTAGTTCCGCAGGAACTGTTATCATTTACACGTGTGGAGCGGCTCAAACTCCATCTCTGCATGTTGTTGTGAGTTTGGGTTTATTATAACGTTCATCTGGGAACAC
>NW_015557276.1:219148-219324 GCF_001515605.1 Sinocyclocheilus anshuiensis | reverse complement strand
AAAATTTAAAATTTATTATAATTATAGGGCACTATGAAATCCGTTTTATTTCCAAATTCAGTTTTTTTCATTTTTCTATACTCCATTTAATGGTTAAATTAACTTTTATTAATCAAAAAGCCTGTCTAATTAATTGAGTTTTACAGTTTTATCTTTACCAAATTCTGTTTTCCATT
>NW_015557276.1:214500-218862 GCF_001515605.1 Sinocyclocheilus anshuiensis | reverse complement strand
TTTTTTTTTCCCCATAAATACTGCACATTTACATTTTTCTCCTAAATAAATTCTGGTAAATAATATTTCTAGTAAATACTCCTTTAAAAAGTGTCTTTTGATTATAATTTATGTAATTAGTATAATTTATAATATAATTAGTAGACTAGAACACGTGGACATGTTGTCAGTCTTACACTATAATACTGAACTTTGATTTCAGTGATTTGGACTATGAGATGGGCACTTGCTTCTTGCACTCTATGTTGCACTTTACTTTTGCTTTAAAAAAAGGATTTCATAGAAATTTGGATTTCATTTGGCTGGGAGCAGTTGGGGGTTCGGTGCCTTGCTCAAGGGTCTCACCTCAGTCATGGTATTGAGGGTGGAAGAAAGCGCTGGTCATTCACTCCCCCCACCTACAATCCGTGCCGGTACCAAGACTCAAACCCGCGACCTTTGGGTCCGGCTCTAACCATTAGGCCACGACTGTTTCTGGCAGGTAACAAAAATGACCATCAACAATTGCTGAGCTTGTGAGCTACACTCATTAGTGATGTGCCGAAGTGAAAATCCTTGGACATGCTATGCCAAAAAGATTAACAACAATGCTTCAAATAAAACTAACATAACTAAAATTCTGTTAATATTTTGCACAATTCTTGTTCCTATAGGAATGACTACAGTACTATCTAAGCTCCCACAATTTTTTAAATATTTAAAAACTGAAATTAATGGCTAGTTTCCACTGAACGGTACAATACAGTTCAGTACAGTACGATTTGGTACGGGTTAGGGATGTGCGTGACGACTAATTTGACTGTCGTTTAAACGAAAGTTTTGTATCCGACTAGTCGACTAGTCTAAAAGCAAGAAACCCCCCAAAAAGAAAAAAACCTCTGTGCGTGCGTGTAGCATATATGATAGCCTATATTTGAAATACTTAATCTATGAATCACACTGTCGAATCCCTCAATGAATTCCGCTTGCCGCACACTTGCCTCGCATTATCATCATTTCATTTTAGGCGGTCGTTAAAAAGAAAAAACCGAAGAGCATACACTCAACGTCGGCCAAAGCATAGCTTATTTATTCAAATCAGCTGGGGAAATGCAGAACAATGGAAAATCAATCAATAGCCTGACAGAATTCTTAATCTTCATATAATGTTAGCCAACATATTAAAACACAAGTCAAAAACAATAGGAAGGTTTATCAAGAAATAGCATAAAAACGTACTTCGTGTAGGTTATATCGTCTAAAAACAAAATGCAACAATGCCCATTTTACTTACTCAGACCATGCATTTGTTCAGTGAAATTATCAACGTGGTCTGGTGAAAGACGGGACCTGAGGCGATTAACAATAAAATTCCTGCATTTGAAAAAACGCGCTCGGCAGGAACTAGAGTCGCAGGCACGCAGAGATAACGAAAAGCAAGCCGATAGAATTTCAGAAAGCGCCTGGACATCCTGCACCACCACCGAAGTGGGTCTTCGTTAGAGGAATAGACGGCGCGGACAGGATCGCAACACCGACAGGTTGTAGTGAATGACGTGATTGACATTTGCTGGCTTCGGCCAGCCTCTAAGCTAACGCCTACGTGCCTGTATTGAATATGATTATGCATCATGCCCACAGTTAAATATACTGCTGGATCTTTAATGTTGTGGGCCTATTTTTCTGCCGGAGGTCCTGGATATCTTGTTCAGATATTGGCATCATGGATCCTATCAAATACCAACAGATAAAAAATCTAAACCTGACTGCCTCTGTTAGAAATCTTATAATAGGCCGTGGTTGGATCTTCCATCAGGACAATGATCCAAAACAAACATCAAAATCACCACAAAAATGTGTCACTGAGCACAAAATGAAGCTTCTGCCATGACCGTCACAGTCCTCTGACCTGAACCCTGTAGAAAATGAGTGAAGTGAACTGAAGAGGAGAATCTGAGAGGCTGTGAATCTGAAGGAGCTGGAGAGATTCTGTCTGAAGGAATGCTCTCTGATCTCTTATCAGGTGATCTCCAAACTCATCAGGCATTATAGAAGAAAACTCAGAGCTGTTATCTTTGGAAAAGGACATTGCAATAATTGGGTGCCAATAATTGTGGCTAATATGAAATATTTATTTCATAAGATTTTTCCCCCACTTTACATTGTTTTACTTCAATGATAGGTTAGGATTTTGTGAATTTTTTGAATGAAATATCAAAAGGATAAACAATGCAGATTTATTTTCACAGCCGCCTCATATTTACCAAGGGTGCCAATATTAGTGGAAGGCACTGTAATACTCTGTGACACTTACATTAATTATGATAATTATTGGTGCCACCTAAGGCACTCTTACCATTTCAAATATTAAGTATTAAACTTGCTGCACGGAACCTTTTTCTGTTAATGGCCACTCAGAGGAAGTTACAGTTGCAATTTAAATTTAGCCTTGAATGATTTAACGCTTGATACCAGCAAATTGAGAAGCTGATTGGGACCCAGAAGCTTTGAAAGCTACTTAATGTCACCAGATCTCTGATTCATGAAATAATTTGGCTTAGCAATGTCATGAAGTATTTTATTTTCTCTTACATTCCTCTTTTGAAAGCCACAATAGGAACGAAAAGTCGATTGCAATTTCCGTTTCATGCAGTATTTAACTTATCTCATGGCAGCTCTGGTTTTTCCATGGCTGAAATGAGTTTCAATGCACAGTACAATGCACGGCTTCCAACGACCAAAACTCTTCTATTGTGTCCATCTCTAAAATAATACAACAAAAGAAATGTCAAATATCTTGCACTCAAAGTTAATCGAAGGGCATTGATTTTTATTTGAGTGCATTTGTCAATGTATTCATTAAACTTTCCATTTCCATGATGACACACTAGATTGGTCTTATTCATTACAGCTGGCACAAAAAAGAGACTTTCAATTAATATTGCACTGATATTGTTTTAAAATAATTGAATGTATAATTTAATTAAATGTGTAATTCTATTTATCATTGTTTTATCTTAAATTGCTTTTACTCAAAGGTTTGCATTCTCACTTTTTAACTGGAGGCCAGACGTTAGCCGTCTCTGTGTTGGACAAAGTGGACTAGTGAGACGGATCTGCCCCGGGAGCTGGGAGATCTATCCCTGCTCCTGCGATCCTCTTGTCCAGACGGATACGTGCCTTCAGTGATCTGTGATATGGCCGCAGGCTAGTGCGGGTCAGTTATTTATACCTCCAGAGAGAATGGAAGGCTGTTTGTTGCTCACAGAACGCAAGATTAGAAACTTCTGTCTAAGCCACTTAGTGCAGCAGATCAACACAACAGGAAACAAGCGTAACTTCTGCGATGGCCTTATTGTGATTCATCCAAGATATCAACTATCTTTGAAGTTGGGTTTAAATGAGTTAATTAGTCTCTTAGTACATACTACCAGAGGTTTTTTATTAGGCAGAGTTCATAGCATTTCACTGTTGTCTTTGAAACAGGTACGATCATCCCAGAGTCAATCCCTCTGACGCACATAATTCAGATACCTCACGGCGCTAATCTCTTTCCCACGCAGTTGTTTAGCATTGCATTCAATTCTACAAGCTGTCTTCCCTATGTCTCTCTCTCCTTTACTCTTGTACCTAGAAATCAACTTGTATTATGTATGCATTTGGCAGATGCTTTTATCCAAAGTGACTTAGCAACTAGTTGATAGTGAGAACTGGTCCCTATACTAAAGTGTTACCACTTTTTTTTCAATCAGTTGTTGCTTTCCCTGGGAATTGAACCCATGACCTGATAATGCCATGCGGTTTGAGCTGTTGAGCTACAGGAAAGCTGGTATCTGAATTATAACATGTTCTTTGGGTAGATTCATGTTACTAAGTTACCATTCATTTATGCTATGATACCAGCACATGCAAAAATCCATTTACATATGATATTATATGGTATTTGCTAAGGCAGGATGTATTAGATAGCCTATTGGCTTGTCCTGATTTGTACTGTGTTGCTGGACATGGATTCTACCTCAAATTGTGTGTGCTGTTATTGTTCTAATGATCACCTGGTACACAATATAACTAGAGGAAAACAATCCCAGAGACACCCTAGCAACTAGGGCTGCATGATATATCGTTTCAGCATCGATATCGCGATGTGCGCATCTGCGATAGTCACATCGCAGGATGTGCGATGTTTAGTATAGGCTACTGATCGTTATATTTATACTGATTGTTTACTTTGCTCACACACAGACACGGTGTCTACACCGGACACGACAGCTGTACAGAGATACCCATTTTAAATACATTTAGTAGCAGAGCTACTGCACGCAATTTTCAGTGCTGGAAATCAATTTATCCTTTGTTGAAACTTCTGCGTCGTCGTGGATA
>NW_015557276.1:206404-211429 GCF_001515605.1 Sinocyclocheilus anshuiensis | reverse complement strand
TTGGGAAAAGGGCGCTGCAATAATTGTATGCCAATAATTGTGGCTAATGTGAACTAGAGAAAAACATTTATTTCATATAAGATTTCCCCCCCACGTTCCATTGTTTTACTTCAATGATATGTTAGAATTTTTTGAATGAAAGATCAAAAGGATAAACGATGCAGATTTATTTTCACAGCCGCCTTTGTTCATATTTACTAAGGGTGCCAATATTAGTGGTTGGTACTGTATATGAACCATTATTGGTGATGTAATGATAGAGTAAAATTCACAAAGTTAAAATACTTGTTACGTTGAGCTTAATATTAATAATAATAGTATTTTCAAATAATTGCTTTTGTTTGAGTTAGAATAACACAAAATGACTTGAAATGCCATCCCTATGAGAAACACATTTAGACAGCAGTAGCATGCAGATCCTCAAACGCATGTTTCCAGCCTCCACCATTAGTTGAGTTTCCCTCATGATGGCTAAACACTGACCTGTGAGTGAGACAGTGGCCGGCAGGCGGAAGAGCGTGGCCTGTGTGGCAGCTTGTGTGTGTGCGGGGACAGCGGCGGCGGCGTGGCTGTTTTGCGTCTGTGGACACTGTATGGCCAGAGAGTGTGTCTGCAGCTGACTGAGAGGAATAGTGTGTGCGCCAGGAGGAAGAGTAGTGCCTGCGGGACACACAGCGACACCCTCAGCAAGCCAAGCAGAGCAGCATGTGCACCAAACAAGGCCTAGTCACTGCAAGTGTGGATTTTTTACAAGACAAGATTTTAAACACAAATCGTAAAATATCCGAGTATCCATCATAAGTGTTTGATATGTGGGTCAATGACAAATAAGAATGTTTACAATTAAAAAGGAAAAAGATAAAAATCCAGTTTAAAACAAACGCCAAATTATTAGAATTGTAATAATTGCATTCATGTTGGTTTAATGTTTTTCGAAAAACTTTTAAACTATTTTAAATAAATATGTAAAAAATGTCAAGTGGTGTAACCATCAATCAAAAGTAATTAACAGATGAGAGTGTACACATAATATTAATGAAAAAAAAAAAAAAGTAAACTTTTTGCAATAAAATTTAATTAAAAATTTATTTTTTTTAAATACCTTGAGATACTAATTCTTAAATATTATTAGATTTTAGGGAGTTGCACCACATGACATTTTACAACCTAAACTAACCTTGCTTTGTCATAAAAAGGTCAATATCTGATATTTTAGCGCTAGATCAGATATTTTAAGACAATATTGTTATTTTAGTATCACTGAGGTAGTATTATAGGTTTTGAGACTTTAGTCTTTGCAACTTTACAGATCTTCTTCATGCACCAAGAGCTTGTAACCCTCCATAGAGAAAGGAAAAATTGATATGGCATCATATGACCCCTTTAAGATTTTATATCAGGTTTGAAAAAATAATAAATAAGTAAATAAATAAAAAATAAAATAAAAAATAAAAATATTTGTATTTATTATTATTTTCATTTATATATTATTGTTTATTATACCCTTACACAGACGGATCAGTTGGAAGCAGAATTCAAAGTGTGCAGACATGCAAGCAAGCAAAAAATTAATGTGTATTAAAACACAAAGATGTCATGCAAGCTGATGCAATGCATCATGCAAAACCCCTCTGGAAAGTAAAATAAGACTGAATCTGTGAAAGTGAGAAAAATAACATGCAACAAAGGAGTGAATAAATGAACAGAAACCCCACCTGGCATGAGCGTGAATCCGCTGGGCAGCTGCATGACTCCCGCCGGAGAGCTTTTGAGCACCGTGCCGTTCACACTAGAGACGCTCTGAGCATTCATCCCTGCAGCCAACGGCCAACAGGTGGTGCTGGAGAGCGACAGGGCGCTGCTCTGAGTGTGCATGGAGACGGAGGAGGAGGAGGGAGAGGAAGAGGCCGACGACTGTGTGGTGGTGCTGTTGGTGCCACCGGGTAAAGTGGCAGCAGTGAACATCGGCTTGATCATTTCCTGCAACAACACAGACAGAAATAAAACTTTACAATGAGGTTCCATTTGTTAACTTTACTTCATTTATTAGTTAAACTGCTTAAAATGTATTAATCTTGATGTTAACTTTAAGATTTACTAACACATTATTAAAATCAAAAGTTGTATCTGTATGAACCTGAGCTAGCGTGAATTAACAATGAACAGTTGTATTTTTATTAACTTTTAATAATTAATGATAATTATTTTTTATTAACTTTAAAGATTAATAAAAACAGCAACAAATGTAGTGCTCATTGTTAGTTAATATTAGTTAATGCATTTACTTACATTAACTAATGGGACCATACTGTAAACTGTTGCAAAAAGATTTTTAGGACCACAAATTAAGGGGAACAATCAATATTCTTTTTTGTCACATCGCAGTATAGATATGAAACTGCCATTTGTTAAAAAAAATTAAATAAAATACTATATTATTATATATTATTAAATATACATAAATATATTATTTGATTTATCATTTTATTTTAATTATTTATTCATTTTATTTTTTGTTTATTTACTTATTAATTTTGTATAATTTGTATTTATTATTCATAAATAATACACAATAAATAAAAAAATAACAAATAAACAACATTATTAAAAATCATATCTAAAGCTTAACAGATAAATAGAATATTCTATAATATAAAAAAAAAATGGCTTAATGAGTTTTGTTCTAACTCACTGTAGAGCTCTATTTATATATTATATTATGTAATAATGCCTGTTTGATTATCCAGTCAATTAAATACTTCACTAATGAAAGGTACTTCATCTCATTTTATTATTTGGAATGTTTTTTTTTTTTTAAACCTGATGGACACAAACCAAAAGATGATCAATAACGAATGAAGATCACTTTCATAATATGAACCAAAACTGCTAAAACTTTCTTCGAAATATCTTATTTAGTGTCCACAGAAGAAAGAAATCCATACAAGTTTGGAATGCGTGAATGACAGATTTTATTTTTGGATCAACTGTCCCTTTAAGATGACAGTTTCACAGGAACGTTCAAGACTAAACAAAAAAAGCATTTATCATCACATTTATTCCACAGAGTTTTCCTGTGGCGGAGCAGGACTGATTGATTGCAGCAGAGCCTGTGGAAACCACTGCGTGAGATAAAGGCGATTGTGTCATGACGATCCCAAGAATGGCAGCTGCCTTCACAGGAAAACAGGTGTCCACACAGTGAGAGAGTGCCGCTATTTCAGGCAGCTCTCGACGAAACCTACGACACAGGGGCGACTGATCTGACGGCCTGTGTGCGGAGCAACACCGAGGGATTTCTGTTCTCCTTCAAAAGAAGGCTACGGGGTAGAAATACGACACCACTCATAACTGATCACTGTTTAGCAGAACTGAGCTTGCTTAAGACATCAGAGCCAATCTGATCTGGAATTAAACAATTATCAACCGTAAATTTACATTGCACTATTAATTACACTAACGGTCAAAAGTTTAGAATCTGTAAGATGTTTTTGAAATGAAAAATGTTTGAGAGCGGTCGCACTGGTGTGACCACCACGTTGCCCAACTCATAAGCACTGCATATAAGAAACATCAAATGGAAAATGAAACAAATGCGTAACGAAACCGCGCTACTCATTTGAGCTGTGCAGAGCGGAGGGAAATTCAAGCATTTTTAGTGACTTTCAAGTATTTCACATTATTTCCAGCACTTTAAAGCTCTAAAAATTATCCAATTCAAACGTTATTTTTAATGGGATGACCAAAATATAATTTGGGGTAAACAAACACTTATGTAAAATAAAAAATACGTCAAATTACCACTATTACTAGTAAATAGCAGCAGATGAGCACTTACTGGGTTATTAGT
Source organism: Sinocyclocheilus anshuiensis (assembly GCF_001515605.1). Classification (NCBI taxonomy): domain Eukaryota; kingdom Metazoa; phylum Chordata; class Actinopteri; order Cypriniformes; family Cyprinidae; genus Sinocyclocheilus; species Sinocyclocheilus anshuiensis. The sequence continues at coordinate 207,579 of NW_015557276.1, read as the reverse complement.
CGTTCATTTCTACTTTTTGTTTTATATTTTTAAATTATAATATCACTATTATAAAATATCAAATCATCAAGAAATCCAATTGTCAACATTCTGCACTTTTTTTGTGTATGAAGTAAGAAAAGTCACAGTGCATAAAGCACTCCTTTTATAATCACTGAAGCTGTCAGTCAGTTCTGTATAATACTACAGAAGAATAATGGCACATTTAATAAGAGTAGAATATGAAGAAGTTCGTTTGCAAAAACCGATAAACGCCACTTTAAAAAAAAAAAAAAAAAAGAGCCGATTGCCGAGCATTATTCTCCACATATAGCGCGATCTGAACCCTAAACACGTTTTGTCAAAAAAGCCGGTTTTGTCCACTTTCGAGGCATTGCGAGTTCACGTTCTACTGCAGAAGCCGACAAGCGCCCTTGTTGTTTTTGAACAGGATTACAAAGATTAAACGAGTGTTTGTTTTTTTTTACTCTAAAACATGAAATGTGGAGTTATCTGCTTTTGCTATAAAACAAACTTTTAATATGTAAAAAAAAAGAAAAAGAAAAAAAAAAACATACTTTCAATGAACTTTAATTTTGTAAATCACCAAAAATTAAAATTAAATTGTAAATTAAATTTTGTAAACAAATTGTATTTCTTTAAATTATTATTACTTGATCAAAACAACCCAACTGCAGTTTGATTGATATTACTTGGAATGCGCAATAAAAAAAAAAAGTGATTTCTGAAAAATAAAAATGGACTTATCGGTTTTTGCAAATGAACTCTTCATATAGGCCTATTAATTTTCCGTAAATAGATTTTGCATGTTACTGCTGTTGAAAAAGTACATTTTGTGTGCTTCCCAAATCAAAATAATAGTAATTTTATGATTAAATTATCTTTATTTTTAATACCCCCCCAGCCCCACCATCTGAATTGCAAAATTAGTAGAGACAAATCCCAACAGACTACAGGCTGTAATTAAAGTAAAAGGTGGTTCAACAAAATACTGACACAAGGGCTGATCCTTTTTCCAACTCAGTGATTGTTTATTTTATACATGTTGGGGTTATATCTTTCACTTGGATGTTATAAGCTGCATTGAGTAAATTCAGCTGGATAAAAGAAAAACTGTGTCCATCTTCATTTCAGGCTGCAAAGCAACAAAATGTGATTATTTTAAAGGGGGGTGA
>NW_015557276.1:197820-204570 GCF_001515605.1 Sinocyclocheilus anshuiensis | reverse complement strand
CCCTTTCGGGCTTGAACTGATGGTAAAACTAATGACATTATTTACTGTCTTTACATTTATTTTGAAAGATGAAGCTCGCGATTATGGTAAGGGGCGTTACATTTCCGACGAGTGCTTGTGGTGTTCAGCCAATCACAATGCACTGGGTCAGCTGGCCAATCAGAGCAGACTGCGCTTGTCGGAAGGAGGGACTTTGTAGAAAACGAAGCGTTTGAGAGGCGGGGCATAGAGGACCTACAATAATGTACAGTATTTGAAAAATAATGTGTTTTTTGAACATTAAAGCATGTCAGCATATTCTGTTACACCAAATACACAAAATAATGATCTTTAAAAAAGCATCATATGACCCCTTTAAACCGCACTGAAAATCTGTGGAATGACTTGACGACTGCAGTCCACAAACACTCACCATCAAATTGAACTGAACTTGAGCAGTTCTGCAAAGAAGAGAGGGCAAATATTGCAAAGTCTAGATGTGCAGAGTTAGTAGAGACAAATCCCAACAGACTAAAGACTGTAATTAAAGTAAAAGGTGGTTCAACAAAATACTGACACAAGGGCTGATCCTTTTTCCAACTCAGTGATTGTTTATTTTATACATGTTGGGGTTATATCTTTCACTTGGATGTTATAAGCTGCATTGAGTAAATTCAGCTGGATAAAAGAAAAACTGTGTCCATCTTCATTTCAGGCTGCAAAGCAACAAAATGTGATTATTTTAAAGGGGGTGATTCTTTTCAATACCCACTGTATATATAACTGACCCTACACTTTTAAACTGTAGTCTAACAAGACTTTAGGAAAAGACAGGGTTTAGGAAATAAACACGTATTAAAAACAAGTTGTTACACAACAATCTAAAAAAAATAGTTTTAATTATGTTTTATTACATTTATTTACAGTAATTTTATTTATCTATGAAAGCTGTTAGTTCAAAACTAATGCAGAAGAACACAGATGACACAGTAAATAAATATATGTCAGAATATTCAATTTCATTTGAGTCCAAAGGTCTTTTACACTTAAAGGGACAGTTCACCCAAAAATGAAATTTCTGTTCATTTACTCACGCACTTCAATAGGATTTTTGGTCCATACTATGAAAGTCAATGGCTATCATCAACTGTTTGGTTATCAACAGTATTCAAAATATCTTCTTTTACGTTCCACAGAAGAAAGAAACTCGTACAGGTTTTGAACAACATGAGGATGAATAAATGATGACAGAACTTTTATTTTTGGGTTAACTGTCCCTTTAACAGTGAATATATAATATTATATTTTCCTTACATGAATACTTCACTACGATCGTATTTGGAGTATATTTGATTGTTTCAGCTGATGGAAGAGCTTCTCATAGAACGTCTGCGTGAATTAAAAGAAGTTGTCCATTACAGTGTGCAGGTACCGAACCGAGTTCGTACTTGGTACTACTGAAAAAAACTCTTAGGTATTGTTACGCATGTTTCATTTTAGTACCAAATTGCAGGGACTTTTGACATATTTAGTAGTGGTCAACCGATATATCGCCAAGGCTGATATATCGGCCGATATTTGGCATTTTTCAAATATCAGCATCGGCCGATAAGTTTTTCTGTTTGGCCGATGTGCTCGAGGCGGGACTTTTATTTTGATGTCACTGAGAACGTCACTGAGAAAAAAGGCGTGAGAACGCTCACATTCTCCCTCTTGTTCGCTGTCGTCGTTAACAGTTCTGTCTAATACGGATAGAAGTAATAATCAGATAGAACTGTTAAACAAAGGAAATAAAATACAAAAAGTATTATAACGATTGCTTTTAAATTAATAGTAATAGAAAGGCAAACATTATAATACTTTCTCGTTTGCCGTCAGCATTCAGCAAATACGCATTTATATAATTTAGACAAATCTTTAAATTACTAATGAACATATAATTATAAAAAACTTGCAAACTTAGTCAAATCCAGCTGTGAGATCTTGTGAAGTGTGCATGTGTATCCTGCATGATCGCGTGTTCTCTGCGTGATGGTCGGTCCGTGCGAATTGAATGCTGACAGGAGGACTGTTCTGCTTCACTGTAGCCCCGTTCACACTGCCAGCGACAAAGTGACATGCTCCCATTAAATTTCAATGGAGAGCTGGCGACTTCCTGTGACACGAGCGACAGTGACCGTTGGCGACAGAATGTGGGCATGTCAAGCGATGCGAGTCAAGCGACAAAAGTTAAGAAATGTTTAACTTTATGCAAATGAACAGCGAATTTCGCGAGCGACAACCAATAGGAGTGAAGAATCTGTCAGTGGCGCTCACACGTCACCGCCTCGAGCGCAGGCAAGACAGGACAGATTTCTTGAGTGATTTCACTTTTATATGATTTGACTGTAACCACATACATGGATATAAAAAAAATGATGCGTAGAAAAGAAACTGTTGGCTGTCTAAGTGAGTTTGATTCATACATTGATGGTTTGAGTTGTTAATTATATGATGCAGTAAGCAGTTTAGCACCGGTTAATGATTTAATGCACGAGCACTACTGTAGTTTATATAACAACACTCTCCAACAGCAGAACAGTACTTTTATTTCTTTAAAGTTTAATTCCTAGTCATATTAGAATGATATCTTAGTTTTACCGGCAATATATATAGTTTGTGATTGCATTTTCTAAAGATATGTCCAGACGTGCAGTCTACCAATAACATTAGAGCGACAGCAGTAGGAACGGCCACAAGCGTCTTCACAGTACAGAGTCTAGCGACATACAGCGATAAAGTCGCTGGCAGTGTGAACGGGGCTTGAGACGCGCTATCGACAAACTTTAAAGTCGGCATGAAACGGAAGTTGCGATTGTCTTTTCTTCTCTACTGTGACGTATATTCGAGTGAAACGGCATCTGAAATGAGAGGGCGGGACTTGATTTCGTCCTTCAGGAATTGATTGGATCGTTGGAAGTTGGGGCGTTGCCAACAAAATGGAGGAAGATCTTAGTTTGCCAGTTTACAGTTAGCAGGGGTTAAAGCAAAAAAAAAATCCTGAGCCTGAATTTTTGCGAGGGCGGACACATACACAGGGTTATTTGGCAAACAAAAAAAGAACATTATTTGAAAATGATTTTCCTTGAAACTAACTAGTAACGTATCTGCCATTGCCATTAGCCTTTGACAGGTTCAGACTACAGATTAAGGTGGGTTATTTGAAACAGCAATACCAAGAAAGTTTACTCACTACAATATGGTGCAAACACATGTAACATTTAGGATGCTTTTGATATCAAGTTTTGCGGATTAGCTTTGTCCTTGACAGGGTACAAGATGACCTACAATCTAAAACATGAAATTTCTGAAATTGTTTTGTTCAAAAGAAATAATGGTAAATTAAATACTAGGAAATGAATGTCAAATAGGAAATATACAAAGACAGTTTACTACAGAAAACTACAGTTCAGTTCAATTAACAACAACAGAAACATTAAAATGGTCCAAGAACTGGTAACTTAGAGTTCGTACAGATACTGTAAAATAAAATTCCAGGACTTTCAAGGACTTGCACTACTTTTTTGGGTTTCAAGGACTAAAATCAGATCTCACTTATCAATCAATATTGTTATTATCTTTCAAATTCTAATAAATAAACTAATAAAACAAAATGGTACAAATAAAGTGCAGCACATGCAAAGAATGCAATGACTGTGGCAACTTTAACATTTGAAAGGATACTATGGCAAAGTTATCGCTTTCCTTATTCAAACTGATTTTTTTCATGAATATATGATTGACCTGAAGAATGAAAGCTATATCATACATTTGGAAAATTATGAGCTTTATCATGCTCATAGACACTAGGGGTGTGACAATACACTTAGCTCACAAGGTGAGACAAAATACAGATACTTGGTTCACTAGAACGAGACAATGTTTTAATACTTTAAGAAATGTTCAAATGACAAAATATTTGTCTTTTAATCGCAAAAATTAAAATAATGCAGTTGTATTTTGAAATGTTTTAACTAATCTAGGGCTTAACTATTATTTTGCTAAACAAGTAATCTACTTATTGTAATACAAATAGAAGTGAAAAACAGACTTTAATATGACTATATTTATATATAAAGTAACGATGAGGCAATAATAATTGGCCTCAAATAAAGTATCAAAACCAAGTACATGGTTTTATTGAACAGCTGTTAAATACATAATGTAATATGCCCATATTATAACAAATACCTGCAGAGGTCACCAACGGCCTGGTGATGTTTCATGTATTTCAACGACATTTAAATCAATTTAATTTTAATATTTGGCCACATGCAAAGTCAGAAACTTTTATTTTGAAATCGCGATGTACAGTACATCGCATATTTAGAAATATGTTGATGATGAACGTTAAGCAACCCAAACTCACCGCATATGCAGAGGAAGAGTTTAGCCCCTTTCACACATAGTCTTTACTGGTAAATTACTGTTAACGGGATACCGTTAACGAGATCATGTGTGAACAGGACCTTTTCAAAAATACAGGTAAATGCATTCTGGCAATCATATCGTTCTTATGGAGATTACATGATTACTCTGAGCTGTTTACAAAGCTCTGCTGCTTTTTTTTTATAGCTTTTCTATGTAAATATGACGCTAGATGGAAATCTTTGACCATTGCGCCTCGCAGCTTTTTCAATGTGTCGCGCTCGAGACCCAGGCTTCTTTTCCATTCATCAGCTGCGACTCTACAATTGGAAACTAATGCGCGTCTCGTGTTTATAAGAGCAAAAACTTCTGATTGGCTAGTAATGTTAGTTTGGTTGAGAGTGAATGAAAGCTGTGTTCCTCTCATACATTGGTAGCCGAACTCATGAACTCGAACGTGATATCAAGTGTTTCTAATGTAGGAGTTTTTAAATGTAGGACGAATATCTTTTTTTCCCGCAGCCAAACGCCACACACCGGAGATCCGGCACGGGCCGGAGAACTTTAAGCCCTGAGTTAGTGGTGGGGGTTAGTCCTATCAAAACCTGAATGAATTAATAATAATTAATTCCCTTACAAATTTAAGTAATCAAGTTATTTACAAGGATGATGACGACGATCAATGGCACAAAACATGCGAGAGAGAGAGAGAGAGAGAGACTGAGCACGTCCTCCATCAAGTTAAGTCATGTTCATGAAAAAAAATTAGTTTGCCATGTCCTAAGAGTAATGTTGTCGTAATATCTTTTCAATGTTTAAGGGTAACGTACTCCCTTATGACTGGTGTCAGTGCTATAAAGTGAAGCATCAGCTTCAGCTTTTCCCCGTTGTTTATTCCAAACGTCATATGCTTTTGCCCAATGTCATATTAATGTCATTTTCACTGTGTGCTGTATGTAAAATGAGTGTTACCTTGGCTTTATTTGACAAAATGTCGTGTATCGACGATAGTTAGAGATATTGACGATAGCACGTCTTTGTCGATAGTCAAGACAATATTAGGCTCATTCTCCTATAAATATATTAAATTATTATTATTATTATTATTATTAGGCATCCTATTATAATTCGTGCAAATGAGGATTAGAGCCTGTAGCTGGTGAAGGAGTCTCCAACCACAAACACAGACGTACATCGTTTGCTGATATAAGGTATTTCATTGCATTTTAACAAGTAATCTGAACGGCTTATATATGTGCAATATTTTAACCGAGCCCTCACTAACTGAGTTTAACGCCACAGTTATGTTATGTTTATATTTAACGTGTTCGTTTATGTCCAATACTTAGTGTTAAACTGTTGGTCTTTAAAATAAATCTACTTTTGATTTTCACCACTGACTGCAGACCTTTTAGACCGATAACTTCCGTGCTCTGATGCGCCAAACTTGTCACAGGATGCGCGGTCCTAATAGCGATGTATGACTGTTGTATCCGAATATATATGAAATGGCTGTTTTAAATATTTTTATATTTAACATGTTAGTTTATCAGTATGTTTGAAAGTATATTTCGATTATTGGTGCTTTCATAGGCTCTCTCTCGCACACCCGCGCGGTTTAAAACACCACATAGGCTAGTTATGAAATAGCCTATGATAAGTACAGAGAGTCTCTCTCTTGCCCCCACCCACCCATGCACGCACGCACGCACGCACGATAATATCGTGTATCGGCGATCGCACGGGCTGGCAATATGACGATTTGAAAAATGACCATATCGCCCAACACTAATTCCCAATGCACACAAACTTCCCAGAATACTGAGTGCCCTGTTGGTTACAGTGTATACTTCCTTTTTAATTATATTTTTTATAAAATATTTGTTTATTTGTGAAAAATACTTTGCCATTTAAAGTATAAGCATGTTTATTTTACACATTTATTTTTTTTAAACCATTTTCAAATTTCTTAAATATTAAATAAAATAAATTATATCAGCTTTATATCGGCCATTGGCCCTGCTTTCCAAGATATCGGCATCGGCTGTCAAAAAAAAACAATATCGGTCGACCACTAAACTGAATCAAATATTTATAGTTCAATGCTCTGACTAGGGCTGTGCAATTAATCACATGCGATTGTCATGCGCATCTCTTCAGTAAAGCCGGTTCCGTGATTAGTAGTAAATCTCCATCACCTGCTTTCAGATTGAGTGGCATTCGATTATGAATGCGATATCACCTAGCTTGTCAGTGAACTACGGCTCTGTGTATTAAATGCCACTCCATCTGAAGGCAGGTGATGGCGATTTACTACCAATCACGGAACCGGCTTTACTGACGAGATGCGCATGAAAATCGCAT
>NW_015557276.1:193175-197769 GCF_001515605.1 Sinocyclocheilus anshuiensis | reverse complement strand
TTATATCGGCCACCCTGCTTTCCAAGATATTGGCATCGGCTGTCAAAAAACCAATATCGGTCGACCACTAATATTTAGCATCTGTAACCAAAAACCAATCTGTGTCATAAAGACCTGGAGCATTTGTCAGCCATCAAACATGGAAGGAGGTACCCCATTCCTCTGATGACTTTTCAAAACATGGACTATATGATGAGCTAGTCATCAGCTCAACAAGATGAGGATCTGCTTTTTTTAAAGCAATTTCTTAAACAGAGGTTCGGGTTTCTAATTTTTGCATGCTCACTCACTGCTTGCCCTAAATCAGTAGGGAAAAGGGGGGGATATGTCATCCAAATTTGAAAACAGCTGCAGCTTATACAGAATGTGATCAGCCATGAGCCAAGAAAGTGTACTGGGAAAATCAGACTATATAAGGACATGCAGACAGCATCTAATCCTTATCAATGAGAGCTGGACAATAATACATACTGCCATGCAAGACGTGATTGGGGTGACGCAAACATTCTTAAATGTAGGCAAAAATGGTATTTGCAGGATGTATGCAGATAGTCGAAAAAGGATTTTGTGTGAAAGCTGTGCATGATTTCTTTCCACGTTTAAAACACGCTATTGTAGTCTGGAAAACCAAGACCTGCAAAGGTCAAGAAACTCAGGAATGGGAGTAAGTTTCTACTCAAATGATGGACTATGGTGCTATAAAGATTCGTATTTAGATATAAAAAATATCTGGCACACTCAACTAATTCATTAACCAAATAGTCTAATGCAGTGGTTCCCAACCCTGGTCCTGGAGGCACCCCAACGCTGCACGTTTTGCATGTGTCCTTAATCAAACACACCTGATTCAGGTCATCAGCTCATTAATAGAGACTCCAAGACCTGAAATTGGTGTGTCAGAGAAAGGAGACATGCAAAATGTGCAGTGCTGGGGTGCCTCCAGGACCAGGGTTGGGAACCACTGGTCTAATGAGACTAGTCCAGTCAAACCAACAACATTAAAGTCACCATGACTTCGTCATCCTTAATAAATAAAACATTTATTCATGCTTGGGTGTCGGCTGTGAATCCAGTGGAGAGAAATCCCCCACCACTAACTGCAAACTGGCATTCAGATCTGCCTCCATTTTGTTAGCAACGCCCCAACTTCCAACGATCCAATCAATTTCTGAAGGACGAAATCAAGTCCCGCCCTCTCATTTCAGATGCCGTTTCACTCAGATATACGTCACAGTAGAGAAGAAAAGACAATCGCAACTTCCGTTTCATGCCGACTTTAATGTCAGGTAGCGAGTTTATCTAGATTTCCTTTTCTTCTTTAAATGACGTACCCATAATTTTATCCATGTATCCAACAGGTTTTAACTTTATCTACCTAATTTTCTACCAATTTTCAAAACAGGTCTCAAAACCTGTTGTACTCCAGCCAACTATTATGAACACAAGAATGCATCCTAAGTGAGCACCCCTAATAAAAAAAAGTTTGGTTCACATTATTTGTTGTGCCACTTATCCAGAACATTTGTAAGACAATGCATCAAATTAACAATTAAGTTTCAACTTTTCTACCAACTTAGTTCAACTTTATAACAAACAAAATTTGAGACCTGTTGTGCTCCATCCAGCTATTGTGAACACAAGAATGCAATTCGTTGCATGATGTGTCCTGACCATTTTTAAGATGATGCATCAAATTAACAAGTTTCAACTTTTTTCTACCAAATTTCAAAACATGTTTTGAAACCTGTTGCACTCCATCCTTTCTTGCTATCATAAAAACAAAAATGCATCCTTAATGAACACCTTTAAAAAATACATCTGGTCTGTGTCTTGTAAACAACATGACCCTAAACTAGCAGGATTATACAGAGCTTACTTACGACCATCTAGTCATCGACTAGTTGACTGAAAATATGTATCAGAAAGTATGTACCTTTGGCTCTGTGAGACCATCAGCCTCTGAGACCTGGTAGGTGAGGTCCGTTTCCTCGAATCCGGTGGCACTCATCCGCTGGTCCGTTGAAGGGTCCGTACGGGGTGGAGAATCAGGGGAATTTAGGCAGGTCTGGATCAGGGCTTTACCCGTTTCACTGGTGATCATGGGCTGAAGTTTCCGCGTGGCGAACGTGTAGACGTGGCCCGTCTCGCTGGCAACCAGGAGCAAAACTTGCGTCCCCGTTAAGGTGGATAGTTCATAAGCCTGGAAACGTTGAGAGGAATAGAAGAAAGCAAGATAACGATAAGACCTTCTGTATTAGAGTGACGTTTCCTTGACCAGTGGACACTCTGATTGATAAGTGATGGCAAACTTGTTTTTAGTAACCTCAACACTGATTGAGTGGACAATGGCAAACATCTGGGTATTGTCACAAATGTTGTGTAGTTGAAAACCACATGGCTTGATCTTTATCCCTCAAATGGTAATGACATAAGAAAAAACTAAAAAAGGATGACGGCAGATTAAGCAAAAGAGATAAAAAGAACTGGCAACTAACTGCAACTACTAAGCCAGATACCAGAGAAGGCTGTCACATGTTCATGAAGGTCACAGTGGCCTACTGCAGGTTGTCATTACACCCTCCGTGCCCGACTTCTGCAACTAGGCCGGTTCTCAAGATAAGCAAATGTATTAACAATGTCTAGGGCTGCAGTAACCTGATCGGGCATCAGAGCTATTTCTGCTGAGACAGGAATGAATGACAATTGAGCGAGCAATGACAAATGAGTCAGAACAGATTTGGAAACTACCTTAAACTGAAACCCTGTCAGAAGTGTCAGACCTCAACTGCTCATAACGAATGCAGATGTGGTTCTGACTGAGCTGAAATGAGCTCTTGAGAGGTGGGATGTTTCTGGTTAGTGTAGTCAGTGAGTGTATGTTGTTAAAGTCTTTACTGTTGCAATGTGTGTTATAGTGGCATGGTGTCAACACGGCAGTAAACTGGTAACAGTATAGTGCTATAGAACTAGGATTAGTAGCACTTGCATGTTAACTAGTGTAGGTAAAGTACTTGTAATTGTTAACAGTGGTGGTGTAGTACTAGCATCCACACAGTGGTATGGCACTACCATCCGTGTAGTACTAGTATCAGTGACAGAACTAGTGTAAATGTAGTGGTATGGCACTTGTCAGGTTATAATGGTATTAGTATTGGTATTGTAGGAGTATCAGTATAGCAGTAACTATACTATAGTAATACTCCTTCCGACAAGCGCAGTCTGCTCTGATTGGCCAGCTGACCCAGTGCATTGTGATTGGCCGAACACCGCAAGCACTCGTCGGAAATGTAACGCCCCTTCAGGGATCTTATCTATGCACAATCAGCTTGTAACACTCCAAAGAGAAAGGAAAACTTGAAATCGCATCATATGACAGGGCTCTAGAGTGCGACCAATTTTTTAATGGTACGACTAAAAAAAATCTGAGGTCGCACTGGTGCGACCAGCCGTTCGCGGGGAAAAAAAAAGTCTCCGCGACTATGAAAGTCTCCCTGTGGTTCAACAACAGACACACATTAGGCCCATATTGTGGTCTAAACCAATCAGAGATAGTGAAGGGCGGGCGGACCCCACCCCTCTGATTGGCCGTGGTCCAGATATTCCTGTACGTGTACGTTAGAAAATGCGTGTGCTGCAGTCAGACAGAGAATCATTGCTCTGGGTGCTGATGGTGCTGCTGTTAATTTGGGCAGCAAAGGGGGTGTCATAGCCCTTCTGCAGCAAGAGGCAGGTGACCACATTGTGCCTCTCCACTGTATGCCTCACGGGTAAGACTAGAAGATAAGGTATGACTGACACCCTAAAGTCACTGTGGGTTATTTTCTTTTATAGAGCAATCGCAGATACATTGAAAAAAAAGACGTCTGTGCAAATTGCAAACAGTGCATACATGACATTCCTGATCGACGGAGACACAGATATCGCCACAAAGGAATGCGTCATTGTGTACGGTCGTATCTTGCGGAGAGGAAGACCGGTGAATATACTGATTGGACACATTGAGGTCGAGCATGCCCATGCCCAAGGTAAGCCATGTCATGTCATGTAGCCTATCTCAATAATATGCCTACCGTCTCGTTACTGCATTAATTAACCATATGTAATATTCTTATCATTGAAAATAAAAAAAAATAAAAAATAGATTGCATTATAAACTCTTGATCTGTGAAGTAAATGGTATTATCGTTTTTATTTGTTTAATTAGGAATTTATGCTGCCTCAAAGAAAGCATTTGCTGCTCTTGGGGACCAGTGCAGTAACTGGCTGGAGAAAATCATTGCTCTGGGTGCTGATGGTGCTGCTGTTAATTTGGGCAGCAAAGGGGGTGTCATAGCCCTTCTGCAGCAAGAGGCAGGTGACCACATTGTGCCTTTCCACTGTATGCCTCACAGGTAAGACTAGAACTTGTAAAACTGCGGTGTTAAATGCGATGCGGTCGAAAATTTGGGTGCACCTAACTTTTGTGCTGGAGCACCTAAGAAAAAAAGTTAGGCGCACCAGTGCAACAAGTTAGTCTAGAGTAGGGGTGTGCGATATTGACAAAAAATTATATCTCGATATTTTCTGGGATTTTATCGATAACGATAATTAGATG
>NW_015557276.1:169077-191790 GCF_001515605.1 Sinocyclocheilus anshuiensis | reverse complement strand
TTACTGCATTAACCATATGTAATATTCTTATCATTGAAAATTAAAAACAAATAAAAAATAGATTGCATTATAAACTCTTGATCTGTGAAGTAAATGGTATTATCGTTTTTATTTGTTTAATTAGGAATTTATGCTGCCTCAAAGAAAGCATTTGCTGCTCTTGGGGACCAGTGCAGTAACTGGCTGGAGAAAATCATTGCTCTGGGTGCTGATGGTGCTGCTGTTAATTTGGGCAGCAAAGGGGGTGTCATAGCCCTTCTGCAGCAAGAGGCAGGTGACCACATTGTGCCTTTCCACTGTATGCCTCACAGGTAAGACTAAAAGATAAGATATGACTGACACCCTAAAGTCGCTGTGGGTTATTTTCTTTTATAGAGCAGATGTATCCACATTTAAAATTTGACTATCTTTTCAGATTGGAATTGGCAATGTTGTCAGTGCAGAGGGACAATCCAATGATGGGGAAATTGTACGACCTTCTACATTTAATTTGGAAGACGTACCATTTTAGCCCAAAATCAATGAGAGAGCTCAGGGTCATTGGGGCTGACTTGGGGGTACATGTGCTGATGCCCAGTGGGGTGAAGGGGACAAGGTGGCTCCCACATGTTTCAAGGGCCCTGGAGACCTTTCTTAAACCAGGACAGTTCACTGCTGTGTACTACCATATGGACCATTTGGCAGGCTCCTCTGCCAATGCAGACATTGCAGGCCGAGCTACAAAGGCCAGTGCATTCTTTCAGAATATTCCTTTCATTAGAGACACTTACGCCTTTGTTATTGATTTTATTTTTTGTTAGGAATTTAGTTCATCAGTGCTCTATGTGACTAATTTTTACTGTTGTATGATACAGGTTAAGAAATCAATGGAAGATGCCACTTTTGTGGCCATTTGCCATTTTATTGCAGACGTGTTCAGTGGCATTAGTAAGTGAGATCATCCTACCACAGGTAAGGGAGATGAAGTGGGATGTGTAAATTTGAATTGTGTGACCTCAGCCTTTGGGAGCTCATGTTGACCAGAGAGCCCTACTGCTCAGAGTACAAGGTCAGTTTTTGTTAATGTTCTTTCTTAAGATTGTGTCAATTTTGCTATCTAACACACATTGCTTAAATAGATCTCTTGAATGTATTTTTTTTTCCCAGAACATCCTGCACCTTGTACACATTATGCTGGTCCTCCCGGTCTCAGCTGCAGTTTGTGAGAGAGGGTTCTCTGCACAGAAGATGATCAAATCAGACACTAGAGCATCCCTTCATTCAGACACAGTGGAGGATCTGATAAGAATCAATGTAGAGGGGCCAAGTCTAGAAGATTTTGATGCTAGAGAGAGTGTGGCCAGCTGCTTTAGCCAAGGCCAAAGATCAAGAAGGCCAAACTACAGGAGCTGGCCATCCAAGGGGCATGTGACTGCAATGGAGGATAGTCCATAAGACATGAGATGTTCAGTTTGAAGCCCTTAAAACACTTAATTTAGATTTTCTTTTTATTTCATTTATCTTGAGATGTTTTAAGTTTAAATCTCAGCTCAGTGAAGCACTTTAAGCACCAACCCTTTTTCAGTAAGTTACCTTTCTTGTAGACTTGTGCTTCAAATAAAGAACTTTATGTTGACCAGATTGTTAGTTAATCATTTACAAGTCAATATTGCCTATATGGACAGCGATAAAAAAAACATTTGAATGACTAATGAACATTTAATTTCACAAACCTTGCAAACTTGTGAAGTGTGCATGTGTATCCTGCATGATCATGTGTTCTCTGCGTGACGGTCGGTCCGTGCGAATTGAATGCGGACAGGAGGAGAGTTCAGCTTCACTGGAGACGTGCGATCGACAAACCTTAAACTGGTGATTTTAAATTATGCTGCGCTTTATGCATTTGCCCACTGCCATATTCATGTAATTTCCACTGTGTGCTGTATGTAAAATGAGTGTTACCTTAGCTTTATTTGAAAAAATATGATTCCCAATGCACACAAACTTCCCAGAACACTGAGTGCCCTGTTGGTTACAGTGTTTACTTCCTTTTTTATTAAATATTTATTTATTTGTGAAAAATACTTTGTCATCTAAAGTATAAGTATGTTTATTTAACACATTTATTTTTTATCCCATTTTAAAATTTTAAAATTTCTTAAATATTAATTAAAATAAATAAAATTATATCGGCTTTACATCGGCCACCCTGCTTTCCAAGATATCGGCATCGGCTGTCAAAAAACCAATATCGGTCGACCACTAATGAACATCAGTATAATGGCACTACAATTGGTAAATTACAATCAGTAAAATAGATTTAGAGCTAGTATAATTGATTTCGAGCTAGTAAAAGTACAATACTAGTGTAGCGGCACTAGAATTGGTAAAGTACTAGCATTAGTAAATTTAATTTAATTGATACAGGACAATGGTATGGTTCAAGCTGAAAAGGCACTAAAATTGCTACAGAACTAGTGTGAGTGGTATATTAACGCTAGTATCAGTATAGTAGTACAAACTGATACTACTAGTCAATAAATTGTAAATAAAAAACACTACTAGAGGTTACAGTACTACTATGCAATACGCATCGTTTAGTAGGAGTAGTGGTACAATATTATCATTATACTATCAGTACAATAATAACACTAGAGATACTAATATTTCTGCAGCATTAGAATCAATAGAAATATAAAACTAGCGGTACTAGTATTACAGTATTAGAATCAGTATAATGTTTAAAACCAGTGGTACTAGTATTACTACAGTATTAGAATCAGTATAATGTTTAAAACCAGTGGTACTAGTATTACTACAGTATTAGAATCAGTATAATGTTTAAAACCAGTGGTACTAGTATTACTACAGTATTAGAATCAGTATAATGTTTAAAACCAGTGGTACTAGTATTTCTAAAGTATTAGAATCAGAATAGATACAAAACTAGTGGTACCAGTGTTAAAACTAGTAATACTAGTGTTTCCACAAAATCAGTATAATCAATTATTACTAGTAGTGTTTAATACTTGTATCAGTATATTGCTGTAGCACTAGCAGTGCTATAATACTAGCAACAGTGGTACTACAGTATTAGAATCATTATTGTGATTTAAACTGAGTGATACTAGTATCTCTACAGTATTAGAATCAGTACTGTGTAATGCTAGTAGTGTATAACACCTACATCAGTAGTAGTAGTAGTAGTAGCAGTGCTAGTATTAGCATGGTGGTTTAGCACAAGTATTGGTGTAGTACAGTATTAGTGCAGTTGTACAATGATGGATGTTGCTTGTATAACAGTACTGTTAATTCTTAACTAGCAGTAGGAGGCACAAGCACACACGTGCTGGCTGAACGTACCTTCTTCATAATGCCAGTCTTTCTCTTGCTGAAGGTCGTGTATCTCCTCAGCTTGTTGTCAATAAACTCCATCTTAATTTTCACCCGTCCTCGTGTTTTCTTGCCGGGTTTCGCCCCAGCCACCCCGGAGGAAACTCCCCCATATCCAGCTGACAGTCCCGCGCCGGTTCCCGAGGATCCACCGACCTCCATCTCACTCCTCTCCCGCTTCACCCCTCTCCTGTCCACCGCGGGACTCTCTTCATCATCCCCGGAGTCCGAGTCTCCGTCGGAGCCGCTCAGCACAGCCTCCACCGACGGCCCGTCGTCGTATCTGCCTCCATCGGGCAGGTTTATGGCAGAGTTTACTGCCCCCAAAGCCCCAGATGTGCTGCCCACCTGTAGAGGGGTCAACCCCGCGCCGTTACCGGAGCGTCCAGCCCCTCTGGCCGTCCCGTTTCCCCCTAGCATCGCGGACCTGCTCCCAGCACTACGGCAGCCTGCGGTAGGTGTAGAGATCCGAGCAGATCAAACCCAGCGGATCGCTTCACTTGATACCGAACTTATGTTACCTCACATATGCTAGGCTAAGAAACATTAGCTCAACTCAACAGACAACTCGGACTAAACGCGCGGGATCTGGAGTTTAAGGACGGATGTATTCCCGTGTGAAAGTCACGATTTAAGCGGCTCGTGAAATACAAAAATAAACTCCCAAAGCTAGCCCTTTACGACCATCGTACAAAGTTTACAGCGTAGAGTTTCCGCCTACAGTCCATCAATCAAACCTCAACTGAACTTGCCACATTTGGAAACAACGAATCTCAACCGCGCAATGTGCCTCCGCCAACAGAACTAGTTACCTACAGTAACAACAATATCGCGTAAAATAATTCACTTTGAACACGTGAACGGCGGTATTTCCGTCGTGTATAACGTCTAGTGTTTTTTAAAACTATATAATTGATGATAACTCGCTTGTTTTGGGAATTTAACTCACGAGGCCGTTCGCCTAAAGATCTACTTTCCTCCAAATAAAGCGAGCCGATGTTTCCTTATATGGCGATGGCTGTCCATGTATGGCGAGTCCCAGCGCTGCGCTGCGATTGGTTACGCAAACCTCTCCGACTCTGTGATTGGCTCGAATCTAATTTGGCCGACAGAAATGGCTTACGTCACACACAGCGAACTACTAGTAGCGAGCGTGCCTGGATTTATTACCCCCACGGTAATATTAATGACAAAAATACACCGTTTCTGGCGAGAAACGTGCGAAAAGGTAAACCACATGCACTTAGCGAACTTTTAAACTAAAAGCGTGTTGTTAGACTGACTGCTGAGTTTAATTTGAGCACAAACTGAGGTGAAATGCAGCTCTGTGAGAGCTGTGGAAATGATGCGATACTGCCGTGTAACCAGCAGATGAGGCTCGTACATTAATTATTGGTTTAAAGTTACACTAAACTCAATCTTTTGGCCGTCTCATATACTTAGAAATAAAAAAAATACATCCACGCATTTAATCAGTTTTCCATTTTCAGCCTTGTACTGGCAACTTTGTGCTCTGAGAATAACATCAGTGCTATTGCTTCTATAGACAGCCAACAAACACTTTAAATGAAGAACATCTTTTGTAATATTACCCTTACAATCAGTGTGTTGAAGGTTTTGCACTGGGCCCAGAGAATACAAACAGTTTAGGCTAATATTAGTAAAGTAGTGTGTATTTGGGTGGTCGAATATCAAGGCAGCTTCCTAAAGGTCTTAGGTTCTAACCCACCCAACCTCATGTTTTGCTCAGATAAAACCATCAGAAAGATGACTATCTCATAATATATTCACATAATGCACTAACAATACATTTGTCAGAAAGAAAATGTCTTTACATTCTAAAATTTGATTTTTCTTATAATTCTCCACATTTTTTTACACCCACATTTAGTTTATAGTCCATTTTTTCTTTTATTTAAGAGTAGCCTTACATCGAAATCTAAGCAAAAACATGCCGTTCATGTATGACTCGCATGCTTTCTGTAAATGACTAGGCTATTGGTGTGTAAATATTCTTACAGGAACTGCTCAACTATTGTCATGACAACATCACATAGTTACATATTCCCATCTGCAACCACGGGAGGTAATAACTGCAGATGAATCTTGGTAGTCCCCATAAACTGTTCCAGGAATATACCAAACTGACCCATGCATGTTATGCAATACAAGCAAAAGATTCGATTTTCGAACATGCTTCCTTTCTGGTGCTACATTTGTTTTGAGCAAATTAAAATGACACAATTGTTACTGTATTCATTTTTATTTCCAAAAACTTTACAGCAGAATAAATGGCACAAAGGCTATGAATGAGTAAAGAAAAAGTGCAACTTAAGAGCAGACTGAAAATTTCTGAACGAAAGGTGCAAATGCAATTAATTTTAGTTTGTTAAACAAATACAAAGACCTGTTGTCCTCTCTGAGCAGAAACAACCGGTCCACATCAGTTTGGACATAAGCAAAAATGATCTCAATAAGAGAAAAACAGGAAGCATTTACAAATTCAGTGAATCAAAGTGTTTGAGCATAAGAAAACAGATAATGACAACATACAGATTGATTTGCAAGCATTGCATTAAAATACTAAGTCAGATCTCAAAGCAGCCAACGTAGAGATCGCTTGCCAAAATAATTTCATACAACGTGGTGGTGCGCGGACCATTCCGGCCTCACCCACGAACACGTCTCTGGGGGCACCGGGTGTGACGCAGCGGTTTAAGTAACAGTGTTTGTCACAGACCATCGACACGAAACACTGCAGAAGATCAAACGCTGCTCTGGCAACCATACAGACATGTTAGGCAAGAGTTCCATTGCTTATGCGTCCCAAAGCCCTTGCCAGCAATTTCCTGAAAACATCACTTCTGTTTCCAAAATATTATTGCCTTATTCTCATAGGATAGGAGGTTATTTCAGCAGAATTTGCAAGGCGGAGGACGCATTTAGAGATTTCCATTAGCTAAGGATGCCATTAGATTACAACACAAACTGTTCCACCTAACTATGCAGTTCTGTTTGCTTTATCCACATGTTCCACCTATAAAACACTTTTCCCCTGCTAAGAAGTAAAATCTAGTAAAGACTCTATAAGCACTTTTTGATAATTACATTCTGTTTCTACACAATCCATGTATGAGAAATGTAAGCTTTGATTTATTGACAGATCAAAAGGTTCGTTTGTTCAAAAAATGAAAACTCTGTCATCATTTACTCATCCTCATGTCGTTCCAAACTCACTTGGATTGCTTTCTTCTGAGGAACACAAAAGGAGAAGTTTAGCAGAATGTTCACGCTGCACTTGTCCATACAGTGAGAGGGAATGAGGACAAAAATAGCCACAAAAAAAAAAGCACGATAAAAGAAATCCATATGACTTGTGCGGTATATTCGAAATTTTTTGATGCCACACCATGTTCATACAGAATGCGTTTTTGCATTCTAGTGTGCTGATTTTCCATAGCTTTTTTTAAGTAGGCTAAACATGCGCTAAACAGATGTCTTTGACCATTGCCCTTCTGTATTTTCCAACGTCTTGTGTACGTACTGTTGAAAAAAAAGTCATTCAACTTTTTAAAAACAAGTCACAAGACCTTGAATTTTTCCAATACCACTTCCCGCATTTTCAATGCAAAAGTGCATTCTTCATAATTGGTCCCTAACAGACCAAAATGTATGGTTGGTGGTCGTTAAATTAGTCATAACCCACTGCGACACCAATTTGAAGATGTGTGAAAGATTCGAGCATCGTGATGGAAGGGAATATTTTCAGTGAATAACTTTTTGGTCTGTGGGAAAGATTCACAAAATAGCTTCGTAAGGACTATTTTTATGGTGTTTTGTCATTTTTGGAGCTCCACAGGGTTTTTTTCTCCTCCACTGATGTTTATTGTATGGAAACAAGCAACAGGACATTCTGTTAAACTTCATCTTATGTGTTTTACAGAAAGAAAGTTATATGACTTTACAACAACATAAGATAAGTAAATAATGATCGACCCAATTTTTAGATGAACTACCCATTTAAAAGACTGACATGCAGCAGAATCTTGCAAACCTCTTTCTACCAAGACAAAGAGTAACCTATAAGTGCTTTTCAGAATGAAACTTGAGCAACTGTGTTTCCTTCTGGTATCCAGCTGTGTTGTTTTTCAGATATTTCTTGGTCTTAATGTCACCCTCCCTGACCTTGTCTTTCATTTTCCAAAGTACAAGTTACTTGAAAACTTCAGTAAACCAGACGACCTACTTTTTATGATTAATAAACCAATTCCTGTTTGAAACCCAGTGAATATGCAACTATCTAGACCAGTGGTTCTCAGCCGGTTTTGTATCAAGACCTACATTTTACAATGGAGATTAATTGGCGACCCAACACAGTATTAAAATGTATTATACAAAAGATTCATCATACAAATGTGAAAACATATAAAACCTTAAAATCAAACATTTATATCTATTGGTTGATTTATAATTGGTTTCTGACACATTTTTGGGTCTCAACCAACCAGTTAAGAACCACTGATCTAGACCACAACCAGGTAGCCATGCTGTGTTGAACATTTTTAACATAGTAAGCTGCAGTACAAACATAAAACCAAGGTGCTGATTCGGTCAATCTAGATGATTTAGAAAGGGTATGGACCCACAATAATGGTGAGTCTCAGCAGTGAGCTGGAACGGTAGCTCAAGACATTACTCTGGGTGACCATCTCCAGGTCCACAACATGTTCTCTAGGTCCAGTCAAAGGTCTGGTCATCACCAACATGGCGCTTACATTACTGGAGCGCTGAAAGATAAAGAAAAAGCCAATCAGTGGAGAGACTTCACCACGAGACAGTGTTATAAATCACAGTAATCCATTTTTTAATGTAACAGAGTTGATGTCTCTATGTGTATTTCATTATGTTTACAGGTACATAATTCAACTCTGTTATGGGGAAAAATATCATTGTGAGCAATGATGACTGTAAATAATCTGGTGAATAATGGTGACTGATAAATAAACATTTTTTCACTGATCTTTAACCCTGTAACAACCCCAAAACATTTGAAATGTAACAGGGTTGACTCTAAACATATTTTGGAAAAGGATATCATGGGTTCAAACACAAGTATATCTTACAGTCTCTATTAGCTTTTATTGTTTACAGCTATACTGTCATGCTCAATTGTTCAAGTCTGTTGTGGGAAAATAATAGTGATCACTCTTACAGAAAAATGTTTTTTCTTGGCAGAAAGCAGAAGAATACTGACTGTAAATAATCTGGTGTTGTGCTGTGCCAGTTAAGGAGAAGACATTTTTGCATAGATTTTCAACCATAGATATTTTAAATGTAACTGGGTTGGCACTAAACCTGTTTTGGAAAAGAAATATCATGGGTTGAAACACAGGTGAGTATCTCTTAAAGTCTCTGTCAATTTTTTATTGTGTTTACAGTTATATTGTCAAGCTCAATTGTTCAAAGTCTTGACAAAAAGGACAATTGTAAATAATCAGGTTTTGTGCACTAATCTTCAACCAATAACATTCATACATTTTAAATGTAAAATGTTTTGGAAGAGAAATGTGATGGGTTCATTCAAAGGTAAGTAGGCTATCTTTTACAGTCTTTTTCAATGCTTCATTATGTTTATACTGTAGTTATATTATTACTCTGCATAGTTCAACTCTGTTACAGGAAAACTGTCTATGGCAAAAAGTATGAGAATACTGGCTGTAATCTGTGTTATGCAATGATATTTGCTAGATAAGGTCTTTATTTGCCATTTTTGCATCTTCAATCCTGTAACACTAAACCTCAAAACTCTTTAAATGTAGGGTGGACATAAAACCTGTTTTGGTAGAGAAATGCCATGGGTTTAAATAGAGATTCAAAGCAAGTATCTCTCATAAAAATATATTGGGTTTTCATTATATTAACAGATATTTATTTTTAAGCTCAATAGTTGGTTTATTATAGGAAAATAATAGTGAATAGTCCTTTACATAATACTTATATTTTCTTGGCAAAAAGCACATGAACCTTGACACTAAATAAGCCAAAGCTGTTATTATACTTTTTTTGCATTGATTTTCATTGATTGGTTGGCACACATTTTGGAAGATGTGCTATTTATTTATTAAGGCTTTACTGTAAGTAATATGTCTAGAATTTAAGCAAGCTACTGTGTTTACTAAGTTATCCATCCAAACTGTTAACAATATTGAAATTACGTACAGTTTAAAGGGTTAGGTTTATGGTTAGTAACAATTCAGTGTTGGGTAAGTTACTCTAAAAGGTAATTAAATTCATTACAAGGATAGACATGAAACTGAACTTTTAATTATTTCACATAAATACTATAAAATTGCACAAAATATTCTCGAACTGACCAAAGGGAGAAGGTTACAATAAAACATACATTTTAACATTAGACGTTTGATGTTTAATCCACTATTGTTTTATACAGAATTGTTCTATAGTCCTTACAGTATTTAAAGCAATTACATTAGAGTTAACTGTAATTAAATTACAGAAAAGCCAAGAGTAATCACTTACTTTACTTTTCAAGGGAAAAATAATTAAATTACAGTAATTGATTACTTAGTAATGCATTACACCCAACACTGGTAAAAATAACTAACTAACTGCAAGGCTGTAATCACAGATCTAGTATTAGGGGTAACTGCTTAAAAATCATACACTGAAAAAACATATTTGTTAACCAGTAATCTGTATATCGTACAGTAATGTCATAGTAATTCAGGCCTGCAGTGGAAAAATATGATATTAAAGTATTTTTCCCCAGAATTACCCCAATATAGATTTGCCCAATCTTACCCTCAGGTAGAATTCTCCTCCCTCATTGCCGGATTTGATGGTGAAGGTGTTTACCATGTTGGGGTAAACACTGGTAGCTTGAATCTGGAAGATATCCGCAGGCACTGAGCGTTCGGAAAAGATGCTCATGTACTTGTAGACTATGACAGGCGGCAGTCCTCTGCAAACACTTGGTGACTGGCACCTACAGCGTCTGTTGATAGAGAGTTCAACAGTTTGTAAAACAGACTTGTGGATCAAATAACAACACATTTTATTTTTTATCACAACACAGAGCATGATTTTATCAGGAGATTAGACGCACCCTTCGCCTGTTTTGACGTATGGCTCACGGCAGGGGTTTCTGGGATAGCAACGGAATCCTCCATAGTAATTCCAACACATTTCATCTTCTCTGCAGTTGTGTGCTGTTTCACACTCGTTTATATCTATTAACAGGGTGGAAAAGGTCAATGAGTAACATCAGAGGCCACTTTTCGCAAAACTAACGGAATGCTTGGTTGATATAAAAAAACTGGATGACTAGTAATTTTCTACTGCTAAATTCTGAAAAAACAGAGGTGTTAATTATTGGAACAAAATCCTCTGCATGTACAGTAATAACCTACAAAACTGTCTAACACTTGATGGCTGCTCTGTCAATTCTTCATCATCAGTTAGGAACCTAGGTGTGCTATTTTATAGCAATCTTTACTTTGAAAACCATGTTTTATAGCATTTGTAAAACCACATTTTTCCATCTTAAAAATTAGAGGTGTAACGATATTCAAAATGAACCGAAAAACCACGATACACCACCCACGATATGTATCGCGGTACTCTCGGTCCTCCCCCGCCCCCCCCACAGCCCTGGCCCACTTGAGGTTGACCCCACTTGCACCACGGCTCATCTCAAACTGAAGATGCATGTAGAATATGGTTTGTTAAAAATAACAACGCGTAAAACTGGCCTATTGGCTTCCCACATTACAACAGCAATGATCAAAAAATGTGGAGAAACAACATGGAATGCCGTAAGCACACTAGTACAGTGTTTCCCAACCTTTTTTTTAGCCACGGCACAGTTTTGATCAGTAAAAAAAATGCCATGGCACACCACTAAGGGCCGAAATATAGCAAAATCGCACAAACATGCACAAACATGCATTGCTTCAAATGGCATATTAAAACTGGATATTATATTAAAAGTAGTACTCCCATTTAATGTAAAACTTGAGCTTGAGGTAGGAACACAAGGTAATAGGTAGCTTTATGTTGTTGGGGATGATAAAACAACAAATTTACATATCGTTGCCGTCGGGCGGAAACACTACCACTTTCAGGAAATGTAAAAACAAAACTTTTTTTTTTTAATAATTAAACCGCATCGTCAGAGTTGGTATTGTGGCTTTATATGTGATCAGACACTTACGAGGTTTTTGACCAGCGAATGACAGCAATATGTGTTTTGTCTTTCATTAGAACGGCCACATCTGAGGCAGTGAGTGCATCGCATTACATTTTCATCAATTTACAGGTTATAACGTTTATTGTAGCTATATGAGCACTCAGTTTTTTTGTTGTTGAATTCATTTGGCCAAAATGGCATGATATGACAGATGAAGCGCTATGCACAGGATATATAAAACAGTATATTAGCTACACCTAGATGGCAAATGCTAAGACTCTTCCCTGCTCTTCAAACACACACAAAAACATTAGGCTTTATAGACCTAGTGTTTGTTGAGTAAAGAAAACACTGTACTTATTCAAACATCAGTTGTTTATTTACCCTTGCATTGTGAACGAGCAGAGATCTGTCTCCAGACTGTGAGGCACTTCATTCTGAATGGAGGCGGGTGGAGTTGCTGACAGTTTGAGGATCCAATGGAGTTATGAGCTTTAGTCACAAGCTCTTCTGAATGATTTTCAAACGGACATAAAGATGACCAATAGCACTGATTTAAAATAATAATAATAATAATAATGAAATATAATAGAGATAGAAAGTTTTGATAATTTTCAGTGTGCCACGACACAGTGGTTGGGAAACATTGTGCTAGTATAACCGTCGTTTACGCCTTCGTCACCCGTGTGTTGAAAGTGTGCAAACGCAGGTGATGGTGCATTCAAGTCCTCCTGGGCAGTTCGTATTTACGTCAGGTGCGTTCACATCACTTTGGTCGGAACAAGATGGCGATCTAACTTTTCTACATAAAATTCAAACGTTTTTTTTTTTTAACTCTACATCTACAAAAGGATGAATAAAGAATGTGCATCGTTGTGTTTTTGCTTTTTTAAAATTCAATTTATAAAGGTGATGTAAACTGAATCATTATATGTGACCCTGGACCACAAAACCAATCTTAAAGAGTTAGTTCACCCAAAAATGAAAATTAGCGCATACATTACTTCCCCTCAAGGCATCCTAGGTGTATATGACTTTCTTCTTTCAGACGAATCCAGTCGGAGTTATATTAAAAATTGTCTTTGATCTTTCAAGCTGTTTAATTGCACTCAGCGGGTGTTGCATGCATCAGTCCAAAAGAAGTGAAATAAAAAGCGCCCATCCATAATAAAAAGTGTCTCTCACGGCTCCGGGGGTGAACAAAGGTGGCGTTTTCGATGCGTTTTTGTAAGAAAAATATCCATATTGAAAACTTAATAATCACTTTAATGTAGCTTGCGCTCACTGCTCACTTTCGGTCTTCACACGAGGAGGCCGTCACGCGACGGCTGCTGCGGTATACTAAGCTTTTTTATACCCTTCTAACAAAATACTAAATTTATTCAGCTGGAAACACTTTCCTTATTTTCTCCACAACAAATGGCCAAGCAAGCGCAGACACTGACAAGATACGCGATACAGAATGAGAGCAAACGCGATATCAGCACGTCTCCACACAGTAAACAAAACAAGTGTTTCCTAGCAACGACAACTGCACTAAACACTCATGAGACAAGTTAATACACTTACGAGCTGCTTTTAACTTCCGCTGATAAAGACTGCTTCTCTCAAAGACTATTTCTTTACACTGTTTTCTGCTGGCGCTTGAACACACTTTCCTTTTTTTTTTTTCCACAACAAATGGCCAAGCAAGCGCAGACACTGACGAGATACGTGATACAGAACGAGACCAAACGCAATATCAGCACGTCTCCGAAGACCCATCTCTTTAACTTGGCATACACATAACACACTTACACATTTCTATAATTCAAATCCGTTAAAGGATTTTTAGGCTGCAATAATTAGGACAATCGGAGCCGGGAACACTTCCCATAACACCCAATGTACTCTCTACATCGTAAGAAGAATGGCATCTACAGTACGCTAATATTAGTCTCTTTCATTCTTATTCCGAGGTCACTGTAGCCATATGGATCCAATCTGTATCCAGACCATAAATGGTGGATCAGCACCTAAAGACGACCTCTACAGCCCTGAATGTCAGTGGAGACCATGTCAACTAGATGCGCCCCAGAGACAGATCCCCTGCCAAGACCTCATCACCTCGACAGCCATCGGCACAAGACCACGGGAACCAGACAAGTCCTCTGCTCAATCTGACCTGTGTTGCAACCTGGAATTAAACCACATCATGCTGGTTTCATCTGGCCAGAAAACTGGTCCCCCGACTGAGCCTGGTTTCTCCCAAGGTTTTTTCTCCATTTCTGTCACCGATGGACTTTTTGTTCCTTGCCACTGTCTCCTTTGGCTTGCTTAGTTGGGGGCGCTTAATTTCTGGCAATATTGTCGGCTTGATTGCACAGATACTAATGGAAGAGAGCTGAACTGGATGATGACATCACTCAATCATCAATGAACTGACTTTAGCTGGAAAATGACTCTTTGTTATTGTCCTCTTGCATTATTGACCATCTATTTTCCTGTTTGACATTCTAAAGCTGCTTTGACACAATCTGTATTGAATAAACAGCTATATAAATAAAGGTGACTTGACTTGACTTTAGGAGACTGGAAGAAATGGGAATGTACCTTGGCACATCCGCGTCCCTTGGAGCTGGTATCCGTCAGGACACACACACTGGTATCCGCCGGGCTGATTCACACACTGGAACTGGCAGATGTAGTTTGAGAATTCACACTCATTGATATCTGGAAAACACAAATTAGAATGAAACTCACAGAATGACAAAATATTGCTCATTACTGTGGTTCCTGTCCATTTAATGTCTGTGGACCGAATTACCTATGTTTATACTACACTACACTGACATTGGACAACCAGAAAGTGTCCACATGCTTTTTGTCTTCATTTGAAACAATATATCAATAGTTGTTTACACCAAGGATAATGACTATAACTATAACGTTTTAATAATCGTTCTTATTCTATGAGAATAGCTAAGTCCAAATCCCAGCTACAATTATGACGACACAGAGAAACAATCTTGTTAAAATCACTTTCAGAACAATTTTTTCCAGCTGATGAACAATGAAAACACTAACAGCCAATCAGAATACACACAACTTTAACAAGCGCAAGCATTTAAAGAGGCAGACGTCTAAACTGCAGTGCGCGCTTATAATAAACAACATTATTGTTCTGGTGTGGACACTAATATAGTTATAGTTCTTGGTGTAAACAAGTCTTCACAAACCTTCAAGTTTAATCTTTTTGATTGAAAACGTGTACTTCAGGTATCTTCCTATAAAACAAATACCACTTAGTTTAATATTTTTAATCATAAGATGCAAAGACATTGAGACATTTTTAAGAATGGCTAAAGTGTGCAAATACTTTGTGTAGCTTGTCAAAGACAATTTAATTAGCCTATCAAAGAACCTCAGTTAATGTCTTTTAAATGGCTATTTCACACATTATATAACCAAACCTACATCAGATGTAGCGTTTCTCTTTGTTTCAGTTAGCCTAAGGATAGCATGCTAACAGATTAGCCTCCTGAGCTAACATAGCCTGCCATTGGAAAGCATGCATGCAAGTTACTAGTAATCAAAACAAACCTAATCTATTTTATATCGTGATACCTATATTTTATTCATGAATTATATAATAATGCTCATTTGTCCAAAGCCCATTAAGATATTATTATAATCAATATAATATCCACACAAATGGGGGGAAAAAACATTGTACAATGTTATCAGCATTGAAATACTGTTTGACTATGCTTATATTGATCTGATTGGCTACAACAGGATAGTGAGAATCACTTTTTGTAGATGTTAGCTACTCCCTCATGATGAGATACTGTGAAATTCACCCTAACTAAATTTACCTACTGTCAATACTTTACATGTTCGTTTACATACACGTTGAAATTATTGTTGATGGCGTTAAGAATATTCAAACAAACTCTATCATGTACTCTCATACATTAAAAAAGCATAAAAAATACCTTGGCAGGAGACTGAGTCTGAAGCCAGTTCATATCCGACTTCACATTGGCAGAGGAAAGAGCCAATCAGATTGTAGCACTGATGTTGGCAGGGGTTTGCGGTTAGACATTCATTCACATCTGCAAAAAAAAACAACAACAACACAATTGAACATTAATGATAGATGATGAAATTAAAAATGAGAGTGCATGAGTAATAAACAAAATAACTGGCCATTGCCAATTGCCCATTTAATTCAGTCCCTCAAATATAACACTAATAACGGCACTTATTTAAAACAACAGGTAGCATAATCCAAAACACACATCTTTTCTGCACTCCTACTCATTCTTTGTTATGTCTGGCAAGGTTTCCAGCTTGATTCTGGAGTGTAGAAAGTGTCCTTTCATGCTGTGAGGGCCATCGTGGGTGGTCTGCGCTTATCTGCCAGGTTTGGTCAAGTAACTATATACAAAGGCCTAAGAATAGGCCAGTTTTCTATGATTCATATGCAGACTATTGGATTTGCAACACGTGTGAGTGCAAAACCTCCTCATCCAAACAAGGCAGATTCTTCCTAGGCTCCTAAGTGACCTATTTGAGGCATTAATGGGAGAATAATGTCAATGCACAGATCCAAAGACCCCCGGGAGGCCTCTCGCCGAGTGTTTCCAAAGCTTTGCTGACCAGCGTTTGGGCCCTTTCAGGGGGTTCAACTGGGATAGCCAAACTGGCTGGAAAAATGAGGCGAGATCTCGCAGGCGAGAGTTCAGACGAAAGACATGCTGTTTTCTTGCCCACCTCTTTAAGAGAGACACACCTGGAGTCTGTGATCACCCACATGACCGTGATTTGATTCCAGCAAACTGGTGTTAGATTCCAGAGGAATCACTGCCAAGGCACTTCTGAAAGAGACTGGCCGAAAAATATGTAAACATTGCAGGAAGGCTGACTCTCTTTTGCGGGAAGAGGCCCGAGCTAATTGTTGACTCATTTTAATGGGCTGAGAGATGCATGTCCTGACCCATACTTCCTCAAACAAAACCACATAAACTCTGGTAGCTGTTTGACAGCAAAAAGCATAGTCGATGAAGGGCCATTTGGCGCTACACACTAGTCTGGAGACAAAGTCTGTCAAAAAAACTAATCACTGGTTTAGCGCAAGCTTAGTCACATCAGTCTTCGAAAGATCTTTTCATTTAATAATAATAATAATATATGTATGGAATAATATATATAGTGGAATTATTAATATATTCATTTCTTAAATTATTTATATTTTAATAAAATAATAATATTTCAAATTTATTATTATTATAATTAATTAGAAATTTTTTATATTTAAAAAAAGTGGTCTGCCAGAAAAGTCATGTGATGCGACCAACATCTATCAAAGAGAGGACAAGGTCAATAAGTATTTTAAAATTTCAGATAATTTGACTTTTATTTTTTGACAAAGTTCAGGTTGTTAAATGTCATGTGGTGCAACTTCAAAAAATGTGACAAAATTCATGATATTACTGTTAGTTGCATTAAATTTAGTTAGTGAAAAAAACCTTAAAGGGTTAGTTCACCCAAAAATGAAAATTAGCCCATAAATTACTCACCCTCAAGTCATCCTAGGTGTATATTGACTTTCTGCTTTCAGACGAATCCAGTCGGAGTTATATTAAAAATTGTCTTTGATCTTTCAAGCTGTTTAATGCCACTCAGTGGGTGTTGCAGTGCATCAGTCCAAAAGAAGTGAAATAAAAAGCGCCCATCCATAATAAAAAGTGCCTCACACGGCTCCGGGGGGGTGAACAAAGGCCTTCTGTAGCGAATCGATGCGTTTTTGTAAGAAAAATATCCATATTCAAAACGTAATAATCACTTGAATCTAGCTTGCGCTCACTGTTGTAAAGGGAAGCAGCTCCGGGAGGATGACGTATGAGTTCAGCGCTGCGCATGCGCCGCTCAGAAGTGACGCACGCGTAAACGCAGCGGAGAGATCAAAACAAAACAACGTCACGAATTAGAAGTACAAAACGAGGATTTGTAAAGAAGAATGTCGGAGGATTTCGATATAAGCCAAGAGGAGACTGGTTTTTCTTTGCTAAAGTAAAGAAACTTTGCTTCCTTTGCTCCTGTAAACAAACGTTGGTTTTCACGAGACTCTCCGGCGCATGCACAACGCTGACCCCATACGTCATTCCCCCGGAGCTGCTTCCGTGTACAACTGTTGGCGCAAGCTACATTCAAGTGATTATTACGTTTTGAATATGGATATTTTTCTTACAAAAGTGCATCGATTCGCTACAGGAGGCCTTTGTTCACCCCCCGGAGCCGTGTGAGGCACTTTTTATTATGGATGGGCGCTTTTTATTTCACTTCTTTTGGACTGATGCATGCAACACCCGCTGAGTGGCATTAAACAGCTTGAAAGATCAAAGACAATTTTTAATATAACTCCGACTGGATTCGTCTGAAAGAAGAAAGTCATATACACCTAGGATGACTTGAGGTTGAGTAATTTATGGGCTAATTTTCATTTTTGGGTGAACTAACCCTATTCTTTTTCAGTGAATTATTTTTGTTTTCCCTTTTGTTTATTTCTTAGAAAAAAAATTTACAAAACTGCTTCAATTTTGAAAACATTTGAGCACATGCAGAAGAAAAAAACATAAAATAGGAAATTATATACGGGAGGCGACAAGGCAAGGTTAGTTCAAGTTGTAAAATGTCATATGGTGCAACTCCACAAAAACACAATGAAATTTAAGAATTAGTAATTCATGATATTTGTAAAAATACTTTTTACTTTGAAAAATATATTTTAAAACTTTAAAAAATAATGTGTGAAAATAATGAATTTCGATGGTTATACCACATGACAATTAAATTAAAACTTTTCTCGAAACTACTATAAAGTGATCCACCAGCAAGACCACAACCAAACCAATGCTAACCAGTAAAAAACAACTCGCATTAAAATAGACTGGGCCTTTCAGCAGGAGTGGAATCAGTTATCAAGTATTACAGCAAACTGAATCGGTGCAAATAGCATCTAATAAAATGAATTAAGATTTGGAAACAAATGTATTATTCTTGTTGGATGACATGTTAGTTGGCATGTCTTTGCAATTCATGTCTTTCAGTCTCATTGTGAATGGTTTATGCAATCTAAATTGTTTGCTTCTAGCACAGGGATTCTGCGTGCTGTAACATGACTGAGGCCTCTATCAAGTTGGGAAAGAAAAACACCATTAGCACACACACAAAAATTGTTTTATCCACCAGATAGAAGAAGACAGACCCAGAGGAAGCAGATTTCTGGCACTTTGTCCTGTGAACACACACAGTGGCTTCCCAAAGAGTGACATAATAACTTCCCAAGTGGTCAGTGTTCGGCTTGTTAGCATGGTGTGGATAGCTCTTCTGATAGGTGTTGTAACTACACATTCTGCACATAGAGATTATCTTCCATCGAGTATTTTAAATATGGCATCTCAGAATTAGCGGTGTATGTTGACAAAATGAATATTTTGTAAACAACATTTATTTTGCTAATATTTTCAGGGGCTAAAAGCCTAATAAGCTATTCTTGCAAATAGTGCATGCAAAGCAATTTTCAGAATCAGCATGTGCAGACCAATTTTTCTGTCTGCACCCACCTTGTTGGCACATACGTCGTCAGTAGTGTCACTTCCCTGCCATTCATAATTCTCCACCCATGGCCTTATGGGATAGAAGAGTGCCATCGGATGTGCACTCTAAAATCTTGGTAGAAGTAGTAAACCATCTAGGTTATTTCAGACATACTGTTTCATGAATACTAAGGATTTTGACATACTACAATTTTGGCATTCTATATAGTACGTAAGTATGCAGTTTTGTACAAATCAACCAAACAGGCAATCAAATTTAAGTGAAAATCAAATTCGATCATTGTGAAATTTGGTGTATATGTGAAGGGTGAAGCTATGTACCAAATTTTGTGAGAACTGGACACAAGGTGTCACTATAATACATTTTTTGCTCCCAGAATCTAAATTCATCTGATGCTTTCAATGTGCATGCGTTTCTCCGAAAAAGTGTTCTGCCTTTTTAAATTTAATGAAACCTACTTTTTCAGATTTGTTGACTTTTTGCCCATCTAAGTACAATATCCAGACCTCACAAAACTGGGTACTGTGGAAGCCCATTTCCAACATGGGATAAAAAAATTTTTTTTTAAAGTAATAATGACCTTTTATCTCATAACTACATCTCACAATTTAAAGTTTATATCTCGCAATTCTCACTTTTTTTCTCGGATTGCAAATTTATATCTCACAATTTTGACTTTTTTTAGATTGCGAGTTTATATCTCAAAATTCTGACTTTTTTCTAAGAATTGAAAAAAAGTTTTATATCTCACAATTCTGAGATAGAATTGAGTTTATATCTCACAATTCTGTTAATTAATTAATTTTTTTCTGCCACGGAATTAAAAAAAAAAATATATATATATATTTTTTTATCTTCGTCTTTTCATTTTTCTTGCAATTGCAATTTTATATCTCACAATTCCAACTTTTCTTCTCAGAATTGCTCAGAAATCATGCAATTCTGACTGTATATCTTGCAATTGCGAGAAAAAAAAATTCTGAATTGTAAATTGCGAGATATAAACTCGGAATCGTGAGATCATGAGATCTTTCAACTCCATAATCGCAACAATCACTGCAGATAACCAAGTAGAGAATGGGACAGCCATTGCTCACCTCTGCAGTAGTTCTGAGAGTCTGGCATGAAACCCACGCCACACTGGAGTGTATGTGTTGAGCTATGAATGACTCTTGAGTAATCATTCCTGGAGATGGGGGCTAAGCCGGGCTGAACATCTACTCTTTCCACTGGCGGGGCGGTAGTGGGCTCATCCTCGCCGTTACTGATGATTATCCGAGCGTTGTGGGGAAGGCAGAGGTAGCCACCAAAATGGTTGACGCATTTCATGCCCCCTTTGCAGGCTTCCTGCACTGTCTTACACTCATCTATATCTGTGAGGAATATAAAAAGAAACAAAAGTAGTTATCTTCAAAAAGTACATGAATTTGTACATGAATATCTGTCTATGCAGTATGATAATTCATGGTGGTTTTTTAATGGCTGATGCTGCTATTCTGATTCAGTGCAGGTACTGTATATGTATATACTGTATAAATGTGATAACACTTTGCTAATCTCAGAGGGTCAATGACTGGCCAATAAATCAGCCTGGCTGATATCCTGGTGTAGCGCTAACACTTATGCTATTAAGACAGCAATATGAGAGGAGACAAGCTGTTACCTTTACAGCTTTGTTTTTCATAGTCAAATTCATAACCTTCAGTGCACTGCAAAAACAAAACAAAAAAAAAGAGTCAAAGGGGAGAAAAAATAAATATTGGGTCAAAAAATGCAACACATACAAATCTATCTATCTATCTATCTATCTATCTATCTATCTATCTGTCTGTCTGTCTGTCTGTCTATGTATCTATGTATCCATCCATCCATCCATCCATCAATCCATCTATCTAAAGATTAGATAATTGAAAATAAGTAAAAACATGCATAAACCGAACACAACTCAAAACCGTATATGCGGCTCTGATGTGTTGTGCTCTACTTGCCGTGTATGTGACAGGCTCCTGAGCTTCGGCTTCCTGAGACACGGCGAAGTGGACGGCAACACTCAAACACAAGCAGATCCCCAACATTGTGACCTGCAGCCCAGAGAAAACAGACGCTCGCGCTTTCACAAATCATCACTGCGCCTTCACATGCATTTGCACCATTTCCACCTAAACCCCAATTACATTTCATCCGCCTTGCTAAGATCACATTGTTTGGTTTGAATAAAACCGCTGTTGACCCTGGCTCATTTCTGCAGACACTTGGCAGAGTCCAACACATTGCAGCACAAAACAACAGTGTCCAAACTGTGCCCGTTCACCCAGTTCATAAAAGCAATTAAGCCATGGCACATTTTTAAAAGTATCACATTGTCCTTGTGCAAATGACCATATCCAGCATATTTGAGACCAAGAGCAGATCTCATATCAACACTGTGGGGAATGTTCATGATGAATTCAGTCTTGTAATATTGAATTTAATGGTTTTTTAAAGCCCCCTGAGGATGAACATCTCTGTTCTGGAAGCTCATTCTGAACCTCCCAGACTGTGTCAGAAAAAAAACAGTTCAAATAAAACATGTAAATCTACAGTACAAGCTTATTACCGCAATTTCAAAAGTAGTGCAACTGAAGGCATGTACCAACTAGTACTTAGACACCATATTTATCTGACAAAGCCCTCCAGCAACCTCCAGTTGAAATTGTTGTTTTCTGTTCAACAAAACCTCCTATTCATGTAATCATGCTAGAAGCAGAAGTCTATTGTCATTCAAAAGTATGAAATATTTATGTAATATAACAAGATCATTCATTCTTTATGTATATGTAAAACAAAGTACAGTTCTACATCAAACACTAAAACTTGCAGTTCATTCTGAGTTGCACATTCAGAAAACTGTTACCATACTGTATAAAGTATGCATAAATCATTAAGAGAGCATATAATTTATAATGCAATGCCAAAACTGCATAAACAATATACCTTATCAAACAGGATTGTCCCCATTTTCCCCAAAGAGATGAATGTGTGTGAAGTGAGTGGAGGATCTTACCGTGTGATTTAT
Organism: Sinocyclocheilus anshuiensis; assembly: GCF_001515605.1. Classification (NCBI taxonomy): domain Eukaryota; kingdom Metazoa; phylum Chordata; class Actinopteri; order Cypriniformes; family Cyprinidae; genus Sinocyclocheilus; species Sinocyclocheilus anshuiensis. Next base: position 169,549 of record NW_015557276.1, on the reverse strand, counting down.
TCCACTGTGGCTTGAGGAGCACTGGAGTCTCTCACACATGAGGTGCCTGCGATCATGTTCTTATAAGAGGCAAGTTTTTCTCTCAAGCCTTTTCAAATTATGTTTTTTTTTCTCTCACTGCAACATTCTTGCTGGAATATAAAGGCAGTGAATGTGGCTCCACCTACTGCTAAACATTTAGACTTACAACACATTTACAGATACAGACAGGGGGGTCTATGAAGGAAAGTCTGACTAGTAATTAAGAAGTAATTTATGAGCTGAAATAGTACGATCATTTTTATCTATCAAAAATATATAATTTAATCTATAAAATAACTGTTGATTTAATTTAATTTTTTCTTAAAGTATAAATTTGTATTAAGAATTATGTTATGATCTTAAATACTATGATCATTTATATTTATCATAAAAATCTATTAAATTAAATATAGAATTTAATATATAAAATAAAATAACACGTTTTTATTCA
>NW_015557276.1:168002-168683 GCF_001515605.1 Sinocyclocheilus anshuiensis | reverse complement strand
AAAAAATAAAATAAAAAATCTGCCTATGAAGGGAAGAGGCTTTTTTTTTTTTTTACCAATCAAGAATTATATTATGATCTATCATCATTAATATGTATCATAAAAACAACTAAAACGATTAGAATTTAATCTAAAGATAGAAAATAAATTGTGATCTCATTTTTTCTTTACCGTTTTCTAAGAAAGATTATTTTTTTTATATTTTAATAAAATCTAATATATATATTTATATATAATTGTCTATATTTCTGCATAAATATAACCCAAAAGATCATCAGATTTTCACACAAGTCCTGAAAGTTGACATCAAAGAGAATTATATTATATATATAAATATATACTTTGTCATTTATTTATTGAGAAAAATGATCTGGTGTTAAAATGTTCCAGTGTTACATATCTGTCAGTGGAAAAGTATGTGTTTCTTGTAACTGCTGATCAGTCCTGCACAACGGCTTGTATTAGTTTTAGCCCATTGCTCAGTACAGAACCGCTTCAGCTCTGTGATGTTGCTGGGTTTCCTCCTATGAACTGCTTGCTTCAGCTCCTTCCACAACATCTCAATTGAATTAAGGTCCAGACTTTGACTCAGTCATTCCAAAACATTAACTTTGTTCTTCTTTAGCCATTCTTTGGTAGAACGACTTGTGTGCTTGGGGTCGTTGTCTTGCTGCATGACCC
>NW_015557276.1:164952-167629 GCF_001515605.1 Sinocyclocheilus anshuiensis | reverse complement strand
TTCTTTTTGGAGAGCAGTGGCTTTCTTCTTGCGACTCTGACATGCGCACCATGGTTGTTCAGTGTTCTCCTGATGATGGACTCATGAACATTAACATCAGCCAATGTGAGAAAAGCCTTTAGTTGCTTAGAAGTTAGCCTGCAGTCCTTTGAAACCTAGTGGACTTTTACACGTCTTGCTTTTAGAGTGTTCTTTGTTGGTGGAGCACTCCTGGGGAGGGTAACAGTGGTCTTGAATTTCCTCCATTTGTACACAATCTGTCTGACGGTGGACTGGTGGAGTCCAAACGCTGTAGAGATGGCTTTGAAACCTTTTCTAGCCTGATGAGCAACACCAACTCTTTTTCTGAGGTCCTCAGAGATCTCATTATATAATATATCATATAAAAACTGCTTATTTCATTACTTTCATTTTCATTTTTTTAAGAAAGCAGATTTTTTATATTTTAATAAAATCTCAAATTAATTTAAAAAATGAAAAGAGTGTCTATGAAGGGAAGAGGAATGTCTTACCAATAATCAAGAATTTCATTATGATAGTATCTGTATCATAAACTATCTAAGAAAGCTGTTTTTAAATACTTTAGTAACATTTATAATTAATAAAAATGAAAATAAATAATAAAATAAATGTAAAATATAACGTTATTTCTATATAATATACATCTAAACTAATAGCACTTACATAAAGAAGTGATTTTTGTGTCAGATGTCTAAGTTGTCTGTCTGAACTGTCGACACAATACATGATTATTTATATGAGCTGATTATATGATACATATATCAACATAACCCACCTGTATTTTGAGCAATAATAAAATTATCAAATGATTTATATCATTTCGCACTATAAACTAATAATAAAACACATTATTATGACAACGTTATCAATTCCGCTAACATATCAGCACGGCATATGCAGAGATGGTCTTATTGCTTATTATTACGAGCATATTATACACGGATAAGTGTACATGTGTCTATTCAGCATGGCTAGCGGACGTGATGTAAACACATGGGCGGGGTTTCCGCTCCCACCGGAAGTCAGGCGAGCGAAAAAAATCCATCTGTTTAGCTTGAAGAGAAATGGAACAAAAACTTTGATTCCTTTATTATTCGGGTATGAACACGTTATTGAATTAATTTATTTAAACGGATAGATTCTGATTTAAAATCCGTGTCTGATTGTAAAAGTAACCGATAGAATGGAAATGTGTTTATTTTGTTATAAATGCAAGGCAAGGGAGCCAAACAGTTCAGCTTTGATCAGTTAGCGTGACTGTCCCAAATGGAGACTGTGTTGAATTATCATCTCTTTTGATTAAATGCGCGCCTCTTAATTATGTCAGTGATACTAAGTGAGCTGTCAAGAGTGTTTCTTTACTGTATGTGATGTTAGGAAGCTACATGCTAAAGCTAAGCTGTCAAAACACATGCATGTAAACACGAGCTGACTGTCTGCATGTAACGTACTGTAATGAACGGTTTCTAGGGAAGATATTGGTAAGCGTTATTGTCATATTAATGTGTTTGAACCTGTGTCTATAGTTGCGTTTGTGAGCTATGGCTCAGATTGAGAAGAAAGCAGGTCTCCTGAGGAGAACATCCTCTTCGAAGAAGCCTCTGAAGGAGAAAGTGGTGCTGATGTACGATGAGATATTTGCAGTAAGTCAGTATTTGGGTTTTCACGATGTACATAGTGTGATATCATTAGGGCTGCAACTAACTATTAATCGGTTGGTTATTGCTTTGATGAATCAGATTTTTAAAAATCAAGATTTCACACACACACACACACATACACACACACACACACACACACTCTCTCTCACACATACACACACACACACTCTCTCTCACACATACACACACACACACTCTCTCTCACACATACACACACACACACTCTCTCTCACACATACACACACACACACTCTCTCTCACACATACACACACACACACTCTCTCTCACACATACACACACACACACTCTCTCTCACACATACACACACACACACTCTCTCTCACACATACACACACACACACTCTCTCTCACACATACACACACACACACTCTCTCTCACACATACACACACACACACTCTCTCTCACACATACACACACACACACTCTCTCTCACACATACACACACACACACTCTCTCTCACACATACACACACACACACTCTCTCTCACACATACACACACACACACTCTCTCTCACACATACACACACACACACTCTCTCTCACACATACACACACACACACTCTCTCTCACACATACACACACACACACTCTCTCTCACACATACACACACACACACTCTCTCTCACACATACACACACACACACTCTCTCTCACACACTCACACACACACACTCTCTCTCACACATTCACACACACACACTCTCTTTCTCTCACACACATACACACACACATTTTTTACTTCATATTAGAATGGATGAGGTGGTTAGGTCACGGTTAGGTATGTCAGCTCTGACTGAACGGTAAATTAGAGCAACAGTGGGGATGTAAATGAGTGTGTTGATGTATCAGTTTGTTATCTGGCTCTACTGGTTGTAAAACCTATGAAATAATGCAGAAATTGACCTAGTTTACAGGTACTGTTCACACTAATAAGTAGCTTGGGGCAGAATACAAATTTGGCCTAAATA
>NW_015557276.1:158358-164752 GCF_001515605.1 Sinocyclocheilus anshuiensis | reverse complement strand
CACTCTCACACACACACACACGTACTCTCTCTCACACACACACACACACACACACACACACACACACATACTCTCTCACACACACACATATACACACTATATAGACTGTGCTGTACATTATGGACAAAGATGATTAAATCATAAATATTACATTTAAAAAAAATCCTGATATAAAGACTGAATTGCAAGATATAAACTTGTAACTCAAAAAAAGGAAAAGGTAATAATTGCGAGATTAAATATCTGCCTTTTAATTGGCAGAAACCAAGAAAGAATCGTAGAATGTAGAATGTAAACTAGATATGAATGTTTTATTTCACAACTCTGACTTCTTTCTCTCGCAGTTCTGAGCTGTAAACTCAGAGTTGCAAGATATAAACTATTCGGAGGAGAAAAAAAAAATCTGAATTTTGAGTTAATATTTCATCTCAGAATTGTGCAGAAAAAAAAAGTGAAATAAAATGTCACTTTTTTTTTTAATTTTTTTAATCATGGTGGAAATGGGCTTCCATATACAGATGCGTTTTGTCTGTGGAAATGTGTTATTCACTGCTGTGAAGTGACGTGACTGGACAGGTTTTTCATTGCATAGCACACAAACGCAATTAATCGATGATTAATAAAAAAGATTATTGGCTAATTATCGATTAATGTAATTTATTTTCATTGTTGATCATTCTTGATTGGTTGTTGCAGCCCCAGACATTATTACAGGTTCTCATATGGGAATGTTTTTAAATGTAATGTTGCTGCAGATATACTGTAGGTTGTAATCACTTTTTTTTTTTGTTTTGCTCTTTCAGAAGGAAGACCCTACCAAGAACAATCCTCGCTTCTGGGATGAGCTGTTTCTGATGAAGGTTGCTGGCAGATACACATCCTGAAATACGTTTTGTACTGGAGTCATTTCTGTGGAGCTGTTTTATCAGTAAGTGGGCAGTATTGTTGATCTTTCTCTGTGCTTTGAGCAGGTCAATCTGGAGTATCTGGAGGGGAAGTTGGAGTCTCTGGATGGGGATGAAGTCATGAAAATCAAAGACAACATCAACAGTTTGTTCCATCACTGTGTTCAAGCTCTGGGTGAAGAGCACCAGATCAAAGTAGTCAATGCGCTTCAGGTAAAATCATGCTTACTGCATTTATATATCTTCATAATTCACATAATCAAATCATGCTACAAATAATTGGTAATGTTTCACCGCAGAATATTTAGTATAAAGAAAATGAACCATTAAAACATTTTGTATTTCTTTTATTTTTATGTCAGTTACAAATATTTTTGCCTTCAAATGCTCATTAATATTAAAAAAATCTCATTCTTATCACTGCAATTTGAAAAAAATAACGATGCATTATGTGAATGTTTAAGTTATTTATACATGATGGTAGAACTTCTTATACTTACTTTTTTAATCACTGTGTCTGTATAGGATTTTTAAAAAATGTTTATTTAGAGTATTGAAAGTCTACGAATCTAATAAGGTTAACCATTGATAATAATGGGAATTACAACTCGAAGCCTAAAATCCATGCACTTAATTAATTAATTAATTAATTTTTACTTAATGGTAATGATAATTATGAAGTAAAATGTACTTGGTTGTCATAAAATTACAATATATAATAATAGTGTAAAAAATACACTACCATTCAAAAATGTGAGGCCAGTAAGATTTTCAAGAAACTTTTTTTTTAAAGAAATGACTACCTTTATTTAGCATGGACACATTGAATGAATCAAGTTACAGTAAAGACATTTATAATGTTGCAGAAGATTTCTGTCTCAAATAAATGCTGAAAAACTGTTTTAACGTTTTGAACATTGATAATAATTAGAAATGTTTCTTGAGCAGCATATTATTATGATTTCTGAAGGATCATGTGACACTGAAGCCTGGAGTAATGATGCTGAAAATTCAGCTGCACCTCACAGAAATAAATTACATATATTCAGTTAGAAAGCACTTATTTTAAAAATTGTAATATTTCACAATAATACTGTAAAAACAGTGTATTTGATCAAATAAATGCAGCCTTGGTGAACAGACGAGACGTCTTTCAAAAACCTTAAAAGATCTTACAGACCCCAAACTTTTGAACAGCAGTGGAAGTTTCATTTTCTTTACACAATATTATTTGTACAATTATTTTTTGGCTTAAACATGCTTAAAAACATTCAATTGGAAACACAAAACCGAAGTTGTGAAGTCAGCTTTTGTGTTTGCAGACACACCCTGCGTTCAGTTACTGGTTGGCATTCAGAAAATCTAACAGTTGCTTTTGACCCAAAGATCTAAATGAAAAGTACTACAAAGACAAGAAAAGCTCACCAGTCTCCTCCTGTCTGTTTCTGTAGACTCTCTGTGCGCTGTTTCGAGGAGTTCACCAGAAGAACAAATCCGCCACAGGCTTTGACATCATCAACATGCTGATGGGCTTCGACAAAGCTGAGCTCCGAATGAAGGTCAGTCGTTTGTCTCGCTCGCACATGATCTGGACGTTTTGATTGAATGCAAATTTGAGTTCTAATGTAATTGTGCACACAGGAGCTAATGGAGAGCCTGGACAGTCTGCTGTGCGGTGATGGATCGGAGAGTCTGAAGAGTTTGTGTCTAAAACTACTGCTGTGTCTGGTCACTGTAAGATCAACACATCCATTCTTCTGCACTCTTTTGGTTAAAATCTGGTCACTTTCATTTTCACTCCATAGTAAATCGTTCTACTTGACCCTTAGTTTGTAAAAGAAATCAAAAATCAGTCCATTTACAATGGAAGTCAATGGGGCAAGGAATGGCACCAAAAATAGACGTTAAAATAAACAAAAACTTAAGCAACAAAACTTAAAGGAATAGTTCATCCAAAAATGAAAATGCGCTGACAGTTTACTCACCTTCAGGCCAACCAAGATTAGGATGAGTTTGTTTCTTCATCAGATTTGGAGAAATGTAGCATTGCATCAGTGTCTCAGCAATGGATGCTCTGCAGTGAATGGGTGCCGTCAGAATGAGAGTCCAAACAGCTGATAAAAACATCACAATAATCCACAAGTAATCCACACCACTCCAGTCCACCAGTTAATGACTTGAGAAGTGAAAAGCTGCGTGTTTGTAAGAAGCAAATCCATCATTAAGATGTTTTTAACTTTAAACTGTCATTTCCGGCTAAAATATAAGTCCTCTATTCATAATATTGCTTCATCCAGTGAAAAAGTCGACTCATCTGAATCAGGAGAGAAATCTGCACAGATCAAGCACCATTTACAGGTGAAAACAGTCCAAAACAGCTCTAAACAAATATGTGGGTGGATTTTGATGTGAGGAGATGGACTTTATCACTGGAGGAAGCATTATTATGGATTAGGGACGCATATTTTAGTTGGAAGCAATGGTTTAAAGTTAGTGTCTTAATGATGGATTTGTTTCTTACAAACATGCAGCTTTTCTCTTCACAAGACATTAACTGCTGGACTGGAGTGGTGTGGATTACTTGTGGATTGTGATGTTTTTATCAGCTGTTTGGACTCTCATTCTGACGGCACCCATTCACTGCAGAGCATCCATTGGTGAGCAAGTGATGCAATGCTACATTTCTACAAATCTGATGAAGAAACAAACTCATCCTAATCTTTGATGGCCTGAGGGTGAGTAAACTGTCAGCGCATTTTCATTTTTGGGTGAACTATTCCTTTAAAAATGAGATGTTCACATGGCACTATTGTGATAATATCCTTTTTTGCTGCTTTGAAATCCTCTGGTATACTCGGCCCATAGATGTCCATTGCTGTAAATGCTATTTTTTGTTTATTTCTGATGTTTTCTGATGTGGTTATAATGTGTTTTTTTTATTTCAGGTGACAGATAATATTAGTCAGAACACCATTCTGGAGTATGTGATGATCAACAGTATATTTGAGGCCATTCTACGGGTAAGACTGTGATTGGGTGTATTATGTGTGGCGTGAATTTTTCGATCTTGCCAGTGCATTATAATGTCGTCCATTTCATTCGCCCCTTTTTGTCCAGATTCTGTCTGACGTTTCCAGTCGAGCGCAGCATGGATATGATGCTGTGGTACTATTAGCTCTGCTGGTCAACTACAGGAAGTATGAGGTAAATGCACAGTAAAAACTTTATTAAGTCAATATTTCTAAATGCAAAATAAGCACATTAATGTTTGTACTAATATAATATGTCATTCTAGCAGTTCTAGTCATGAAGCTATGTTTGTAACACTTCTGTGAGATTCATTGTTTCCTCTGTTAATTGTAGTCTGTGAATCCTTACATTGTGAAACTGTCGATAGTGGACGACGAGCCGACCCTGGATGTGAGTGATTAGCAAGATTTTTGAAATTAAAGATATTATTGAGTCACATGGAGGTCTAATATAGTTGATCTTTTCATAGGGCATGGGAATGGTCATCCACCACGCACTTACAGAGTACAATAGGTAACGTGCAATCTCTGTCGTTTTGTTTTTAAGAAACATCTATGTGAAAGATTTCATGTGTCCCATCTGATTTCCACAGGCAGTATAAAGACAAAGAAGAAGAAAACCAGGGAGGCTTTTTTTCCACCCTTTCCAGCATGGTATGAAACTTTTCCACTCTAAATGAAAATTCTGTCCTAATTTATTCATTTCTTTCCAAACCTGCTTGACTTTTTGTTTCTGTGGAACACAAAAAGAGAAATTTCACCGAATGTTCATGCTGCTCTTTTCCATACAATGAAAATGAGTTCGCAACTACAGATTTATAAAAATAATGCTTCGGTCTGCAGGTGGGCAGTATGTTTATCGCTGATGCAGATGAGAAGCTGTCAGTACAGTAAGTAAAAACTAAAATATTTTATTTTAATCGGTGAACACAAAGCACCTAAATTGCATTTAAAAAATATATAAAAAATGCACCCACCGTACAAAAGTTTTGGGGTCGTAAAGATTTTTTAAAATGTTTTTAAAAGAAGTCTCTTCTGTTCACAAAGGCTGCATTTATCTGATGAAAAATACGGTACAAATTTTAATATTTTGAAATATTATTACAATTTCACAACTGTTTTCTATTTGAATATATTTTAAAATGTAATTTATTCCTGAATTTTCAGCAGCCATTAATCCAGGCTTTAATTTCACATGATGCTTTAGAAATGTAATGTTGTTAAGCATAAAATCAAAAGAAAAAATAAGAAATTATATGTAGAAATGATTTGTGTAGAGAAAATGAAATTTACACTAATGTTCAAAAGTTTGGGGTCGTAAAGATTTGAAGGTTTTTGAAAGAAGTCTCTTCTGCTCACCAAGGCTGCATTTATTTAACAATACAGTAAAAACACTAATATTGTGAAATATTATTACAATTTAAAATAAGCGTTTTCTCTTGTAATATGTTGTAAAATGTAATTTATTGCTGTGATCAAAGCTGAATTTTCAGCATCATTACTCCAGTCTTCAGTGTCACATGATCTTCAGAAATCATAATAATATGCTGATTTGCTGCTCAATTATTATCAATTATTATTGGTGCTCAATTTTTAATAATGGTACTTATAGATATCAATGTTGGAAACTGTGACACATTTTTTCAGGATTCTTTGATGAATAGAGAGTTCAAAAGAGCAGGATTTATTTGAAACAAAAATACTATGTAACGTTATAAAAGTAATTACTGTCACTTTTGGTGATTTAATTTAAATAAAAGTGCTAATTTCTTTAAAAAAAGTGAACTTTTGAACAGAAGTTGTATATTCATATTTAAAGGTCAGATCAGCCCCTTAAGTCTCCAGTACATGATAGCAGTCGTCAAATATTGAAATCTCCTTTCTTGTATTATTAAATCAAATGCTCCACATGTCTGATGACTTTACTGTCCTTTAGGACTAATGAAGCCATCCTGCTCGCTCTGTATGAGGCCGTGCATCTCAACAGAAACTTCATCACAGTTCTTGCACAGGTCAGCACTGCACAATTATTTTTCACTATTTTCTATGTGCATTGACTTAATTTTACGCTTGCATGTTCCAATGCTTTTATCATAAGGCCTTTGCTTATCTATACATTGAGGCTTATGGTTTACTTGTGAATCACAGAGCCATCCGGAGATTGAAATGGCAACGACCCCGGCTACACCCGTCCCAGCCTCTCCTACGACCCCGCTGGGCACCACACCGCCCTCTCTGGACAGTGAGCTGTGTTAAAATATCATTCACTCAGCCTCATGTCAAACCCACAGGACCTTCTTTCTTCTGCAGAACACAAAAGTAGAAATCTTGATGCACCATATTTGAATCGAATACATTCAGCGGCTGTTTCTATAAAACAAACTACTAGGGCTGGGTTTGACACAAATTTCACGATTCGATTCGATTCTCATTCACAAGCTTTCGATTCGATTCGATTCA
>NW_015557276.1:155400-156898 GCF_001515605.1 Sinocyclocheilus anshuiensis | reverse complement strand
AATGGTGGCTGTCATAAAAACTTGATGGATTTATTCAAACATAAATTAAACAGTAAATAACAGTAAAATTTATAATGAAGATGTTATATGGTGCATATATTTAGCAAAATGCTCCTTTCTACAGTTTATTTTTCTATCTGACTAATGAGTTTATGGTCACCGAATATGTTTTTCTGAGGTAAATGTGACGTTACGTGACATTGTTTACAAGCCATTATATTGACGTCTTTGCGCGACTGAAACACAGATTGAGCGATTACATGAGACAGGATACGGATTGTAAAGCTGTACTCATTCTTTTAACTTACCTTCGGATGTTTAGTCATGTTTATTTTGTGCTGAAGCTGGTATTAATGTGGAGGAGATGATCAGTTCACTGAGGCGCTACAGCGATCTGTCACTCCACATTAAACAGCGCCAAAATGGCATTTATTGTTTGAATACTGCAATACAATGGACAGAATTTGAAATCTGAGACTTTTATATTAAAAGCACCAAAGCACAATGCTTATTGAGATTTATTGGATGGGAAGTGTGCTTCAACGTTCTGTCCATTAACTGAAAACAGGCTAGACTAATCGATTCTTGGGATTTAAGAATCAATATCGTTTCGTAAAAATGAGAATCTATTAATATCGAGATATCAATATTTTTACCCAGCCCTACAAACTACTATTAAATGGTCAGCGCAGTAACCAGAAGTGAGGGTTGTTTGCATAATGAAACGCTTTGAGCTTTTTAAACAGCTGTTGTTCAGCAAATGACCCTCTGAATCGTACTTTCAGTCTGTTATAGTAGAGCCGACACCTCGCTTCCTTAAGCTTGACTCCACACTTACATTTGCCTCTAAAACACGTGTAACTTTTATGCTGCTTTTTGCGTTGCAACCTTTTGAAAACTTGATATCCATTAGCCGTATGAAATATTAAATCCACTCGGATCTGGCAGCCTGAAGCTCCCGTGGTGGATGTGGCGTGTTCTCCTGCTTGAATGTGCCAACAGAGCTCAATCATCTGTATTCAGGATGACATGGATTACTTGGTCCAGAAACATTCACAATATACTTACTTACCTTAGAGTTAAAGCCTGTAAACAACAAGGACAGTAACAATAATGATAATTATAACGTTTTAATAATCATTCTAATATAATAATAACTGTAACGTAATAATAATCGTTCAATTACCTCATGAACAGTTAAATGCTCTTCCCTACTGTTCAATAAAAAGATGTGCAATACCACTTTTGTTTACTTAATACTACTTATTCCATTCCTTGTAAATTCTATTCTATTTCATCTATATACCACAACTGTACACACACACATATAGATATACACTACCGGTCAAAAGTTGGGGATCGGTAAGACTTGTAATGTTTTTTAAAGAAGTCTCTTCTGCTCATCAAGGCTGCATTTATTTGATTAAAAATACGGGAAAAAAAACAGTAATCTTGCAAAATGTTATTACAATATAAAATAATGGTTTCTATTTTAATG
>NW_015557276.1:152672-153535 GCF_001515605.1 Sinocyclocheilus anshuiensis | reverse complement strand
TTTCATGAATAAAAAGGAAAAAAGAACAGCATTTATTCAAAATATAAATCTTTTCTAACAATATAAATCTTTGCTATCACTTCTTAACAATTTAACACATCCTTGCTGAATAAAAGTTTTAATTTCTTAAAAGAAAGAAAAGAAAGAATAAAAATTTACTGACCCCAAACTTTTGAACTGTAGTGAATATTGTTAGAAATTTTAAATAAGCTTTGCATCACAGGAATAAATTAGATTTTAATGTATATTAAAATAGAAAACTGTATTTTTCATCAAATAAATTGATGAGCGATGAGCACAAGAAAACCTTTAAAACCTTTAAAAAACATTAAAAATTGTTCTGATCCCAAACTGGTAGTGTTTAATGTATATTAAAATAGAAAACTGTATTTTTCATCAAATAAATGCAGCCTTGATGAGCACAAGAAAACCTTTAAAACCTTTAAAAAACATTAAAAATTGTTCTGATCCCAAACGTTTGACTGGTAGTGTATATGTGTGTATTTTATTCACACATCTTTATTTCTTATTATCTGTGTTGTTGTCTCTGTGTACTGCAAGCTTCTGTCACCAGAACAAATTCCTTGTATGTGCAAACATACTTGTCAATAAAGCTCTTTCTGATTCTGATTCTGAAATATGACAAAAACTATAATGTTTTAATATTCGTTCTAATTTAACAATAACATTTTAGTAATCGTTCTAATTTAACAAAAACTGTAACGTTTTAATAATCGTTCAAATAAAAAATCCTATAATTTTCTAATTATCATTGTAATGTAAGAATAACTGTAACGTTTTAATAATCGTTAAAATAAAAAAAACTAGTGCTGGGCGGTATACCGGTTCATACCAAATACCGG
>NW_015557276.1:139447-152658 GCF_001515605.1 Sinocyclocheilus anshuiensis | reverse complement strand
TTGTACCGTGAAACCGGTATAATTTTGAAAAATACCGTGATATAAATTTTTGGTCATACCGCCCAGCACTAAAACAATATATAATTTTCTAATTATCATTGTAATTTAACAATAACTAAGGTTTTAATAATTGTTATGATTTAACAGTAACTAACATTTTAATAATCATTAAAATGTAACAAAAACTATAATGTTCTAACAATCATCCTAATTTAACAAAAACTAACATTTTAATAATTGTTCTAATTTAACAATAACTATAATTTTTTAATATTCGTTCTAATTTAAATTTTAACAAAAACTATAATGTTCTAACAATCGTACTAATTTAACAAAACTGTAACGTTTTAATAATCGTTAAAATAAAAAATCTATAATTTTCTAATCATTCTAATTTAGCTCTCCAAGAGCGCGCTGAACTCGTTCAGTCTTCTTCTCTCAGTAGAGTAGTCAGGAGCAGAACGATGTGATCGCTCAGCTCCGAAGCGAAAAGCTGAATATGCGCTGCATCTGCTGCCTACTTATACTCACGCTGTGATCAGCGGCAGCTGGATGCAATAATCGCATGCCAATGTGCATTGGCTCGTTTAGTTTACACTCGAAGTAGATTGATTTGTCTCTCTAAGCGAGATCCCAATTCGTCGGTCATCCGACGTGACGTCGAGAGTGACCGACTGAAAGGGAACTATAATGTTCTAACAATCATCCTAATTTAACAATAATTGTAACGTTTTAATAATCGTTAAAATTTAACAAAAACTAATGTTCTAACAATCGTCCTAATTTAACATAAACTATAACATTTTAATAATCATTGTAATTTAGCAATAACTGTAACGTTTTAATTGTTCTGATTTAACAGTAACTAACATTTTAATAATCATTAAAATGTAACAAAAACTATAATGTTCTAATATTCATCCTAATTTAACAAAAAATAACATTTTAATAATCATTCTAATTTAACAATATCTATAGTTTTTTTAATATTCGTTCTAATTTAACAATAACTATAATGTTTTAATAATAGTTCTAATTGTATAAGAATGGCAACATCCACACCACTGCTATAATGATAATGACGCAGAGGAACAATGTCATTGGAATCTCTTTCAGAAAGGATTTTTATTCCCAGCTGATAAACAATAGAACATTGACAGCCAATCAGAATCCACCCGACTTTACAGATCGTGAGCATTTACAGCGGCAGACGACGAAACGGAGTGGCAGCAAGCGTGGATGCTAAAATCATTATAGTTATCATTCTTACTATGAATGGAGCTTTACCTTGTGCTGTGTATCAATCCTAAACAGTATGCAAGATTATAGTACTTTAAAAAAAAACATATTACTCTTAAGTGTGGACTTTCTCAATACGAAGTATATACTTTTAATGTGTAGTATAGGTACGCAAAATTGGGGCGAATGATCATTCTCAGAAATGATTCACCATTCTTTCATTCTGTCCTTGCAGTGATGAATAATCCTGAGCTTCCTCTGGACCCAAACTTGCAGACGAGTAATCTTCTTATAACCTTCCTCAAATATTCCTCCATCGTAATGCAGGACACCAAAGGCAAGATATCACTGTTTGTCTAGTCTGTGCTGTCCAAAACCTAGTGAGCTTCCTTGCTGTCTACAGCCTAACGTACAAACTCAGAGTTTGTTGTTAGCATGTCGCTAAGCTAACAACATGATAAAAGCATGAAGGACACACATTTTAGCTAAAATAGTCAATTTTTAATCAGATTAAACTAAACAGTACTTGGTGTTTGAGGTATTATAGTTATTATCGGCATTTTTCCCGCTTCGTCCACCATTTTGGATTTTTGCGTTTGTTGCAATGCATTATGGGATTGTGTTCTTTACAAAGGATACATGCACTCTTTAATTTTTGCAAAAGATGTTTAATAGAAGGCAGCATAACCTAATCTATATTTTGGAAAAGCTTTTGTGCCGAAGCGCTTCGTGCCTTAAAATGCTGCCTAAGTAGGGAGCTCACTAGAATTTGGAACGGAGCCATTTATTTCTCTTAGTTTTAAGCCAGTCTTTTGTGCACATCTTACAATAGATTTCCTCTGTGTGTTTTCAGATGAACACAGACTCAACAGTGCCAGGCTGTGCCTCATCATTCTGACCTGCATAGCCGAGGTAATGCATTGTGGGTAATTACAATTTTTTTTTTCCTGTGAGTTCGTTCACTCTTTGACCGTTTGTGCTCTCGCTGTCTGTTTAACAGGACCAGTACGCCGACGCCTTTCTCCACGATGATAACATGAACTTCAGGGTCAACTTGCACAGAATGGTAAGCGTCTCTGCTCGGGTCTCAGTTGTCTGTAAATGGCAGAATCCAAATGAAGACGATGTTTCTGGCATACAAAGCAGCAAGTTGCCTGGCTGCATGATACAGCTGATCCATTACGAAATGGGACGTCCCAGACGTTACCTGCTGCTGCTGCGGTAAATCCAGTTATCTAGCCTCCGTCTCTCCACGTGAAAGCAGGATCATTTGTGTTCTGACTGAAATCAACCTTAGCCGGTCTCTAAGGGATAGTTCAGTGTAGCTTTTGAGTGAAGTAATTTCTCTTACTGACACTCCTGTATTTCAGCCCATGAGACATCGAAAGAAAGCCGCGGATAAGAGCATCCCCTCTCGGCCTTTAGTTTGTGCAGTTCTGGGTGAGTTTTGTGTTCAGAATGAGGGATTCATCGTGTGAATGGCTCTATCATTTTGTGAGCGTTTATGTGAGTTTTTTTGTCTTTGCAGATCTGATGGTTGAGTTTATCATTACTCATATGATGAAGGAGTTTCCTATGGATCTCTACGTGTGAGTTTCCTTTTAATATGCTGTTTTAGATACTGCGATGCTTAGATAAATGTGGATATGGTGAGAATTAATTAAGTGATTTATTTTAGGCGCTGCGTTCAGATAATTCACAAACTGATCTGCTACCAGAAGAAGTGCAGAATTAGGATGCACTACACGTGGAGAGAGCTCTGGTCAGGTATGATGGTTACGGTGTGTGTCTGAGTAAAACACAGCCATGCACTCTGTGTCATTCTGTTTTGGTTTGCTATTTTGCTTTAGTTTTGCATATAGTAAATATATAATGTATATAGTAATATGTAGTTTTACACTTATTGTTGTTGCTCTTTTGTTGGTTTGATTGCTTCTATTGTCCTCTTTTTTTAAGTTGCTTTGATAAAAACATCTGCTAAATGACTAAATGTAAATGTAGTTGTTGTTTTTTTCGTAACTTTTTTGATTCATTTTTGTTTTTTTGTTCTTTTTTGATTATTTATTTTTATTCACTTTTTTATTTTTGTTTTGTTTTTCTTCTTCGCTTTTGTTTTTATTTTTTTTTTCATTTGTGTTTTTGTTTTGTTTTTGTTCTTGATTTTATTTATTTTTTGTTTATTTTATTTTTTCTTTGCTTTTTTAACTCACTGTTTTTTATTTAGTTTCTTTTTTGTTTTTGTTTTTTTTTCCTCCTTGGCATTTGGTTTTGTTTTTGTTCTTTTTTAGTTTTTTCCTTTGCTTTTGTTTTAGTTTTTTGTTCTTTGTTTTTTTTTTGTTCTTGTTATTATTATTATTTTTTTTACAATTATTTTTATTCACTTTTGGTTTTGATTTCTTTTCTTTTGTTTTTTCCTTTGCTTTTTTTTTAGTTTTTTGTTCTTTTGTTTTTGATTTATTTTTGTTTATTGTATTTTTTGTTTTTCTTTGATTTGTTTTTTTTTTTAGTTTTTCTGTTTATTATTCACTTTTGTTTTTTATTTCTTTTTCTGTTTCTTTTGCTTTAGTTTTTTTTTTTTTTCGTTTTTTTGTTGTTTTTTTGTTTTGTTTTTGTACTTTCTATGTATTTAGGTTAATATAACTTTCTTATATAAATATAAAATACTTTATATAAATATAAATACATTCTATTTATTTACATAAATATAATTAAATAAATAAATAGAAAGTACAACAACAAATCAAAAGCAAATGAAAAACAAAAAATGTTCTTTTATTTTCTTTTTTACTTTGTGTATGTTTTTTTTTTCTTCTTTTTTTTCGGAGTTTTTTTTATTTCTAACCATAAAAAATGCAACTCTGTTTGCCTATATCTCTCTGCAACCCCTGATAATGGATCTGATAATGTTGTGTGGAGTCACAGGTCAAAACAGTGATTATTTTCGTGTGAACAAAGCTGTTTCATCAGATGGCTGTATTGATTGTGTTTTCCAGCTCTCATTAACCTTCTGAAGTTCCTGCTGTCTAATGAGACCATCCTTCTGGCGAAGCACAATATCTTCCAGCTGGCTCTTCAGGTAAATCACACTCGCTGCGAGCGGCGGTCTGTCATGTTTTTAAGTACTGATTGGGCATTTCTCACCTTACTTGACATGTTTTTGTCTGCTTTAGGTGGTGAACCTCTTTAACATGTTCATCACGTATGGAGACACGTTTCTGCCCACGCCCAGCAGTTACGACGAGCTCTATTATGAGATTATACGCATGCATCAGGTGTTTGAGAACCTCTACTGCATGGGTAAGTCAGCTGGGCTCAGTCCTGCTGCGTACATGTTTATTTTCATCCATCATCACTAAAGCACTGACCTGATCTTCATGACGCCGCAGTGCTGCGAGTCTCGACCAACGCAGGCCAGTGGAAGGAGCCTGCTAGTAAAGTTACTCACGCTCTCGTCAACGTCAGGTCAGAATGCTCACGTTTACCTTCATTCTAGATTACTTTCACTATAAACAATGAGAGGATTTATTGCATTCTTTGTTTAAATGATCAGTTTTAAAAATCTTACTTTAAAATACTTTAAAGGGGTCATATGGTCTATATATATAATGTACTTTTATTTGCATGCAAGTTATGTTGTAAAGATGGGTGAAATCGTGGAGGGTCGTAATCAGTTTAGTTGAAGTCAATCACTAACACTGGATAGCTTTGGTAAAATTAGTATTTTAGTCTTTATTTTGGTTTGTGTGTGAGGGAATGGTGAATTAATTATTGATTTTAGAGTCTGAGGTAATGTGGACACGTTCTCTGGGCTTTCAGAGATGTCACCATGTGTTTGTGCCGCACAAAAGAAGTCGAGTGCTGTTTTTTTTGAAGCATGCATAATGCAGAGCATTACAGCAGAATATTTATAAGACCACACCTTTGACAGTTCTCTGTAACGTTACCTTTTATTCACACACAGATGTGTGATCTGTGTCATAGGACCTCTAGTGTGGGGCTTCTGGGCTGTTTTCAGTGCAGGTCGCATGCTGAAGCTTTTGAAATATATCTCATTTTGCCTCTTTCTGTAATTTCAGAGCAATTATTAACCACTTCAACCCTAAGATTGAGTCATACGCTGCTGTGAACCACATCTCACAGCTCTCAGAAGATCAGGTAACTGAATACTTCACATCAGGTGGACTGTTTTCACAGTCATTTTGATGCCTTAAGATCAAGCAGACTTTAATGAGATCTTAATGGGTTTCTGCAAAGAACATTAACTTTTAGCCTTATTGTAATATATTGTAATTTATGTATAATATAATATATAATATAAACACTACCGTTCAAAGTTTGAAGTCAGTTTTTTAAAGAAAGAAATACTTAAGGATGCATTAAATTTATGAAAAGTGACAGTAAAGACATTTATATTGTAACAAAATATTTCTATTTTTTCTTTTCAATCCTGATTAAAATGTATCACCGTTTCCACAAAAATATGAAGCAGCTCAACTGTTTTCAACATTGATAATAATCAGAAATGTTTCTTGAGCAGCAAATCGGTATATGAGAATGATTTCTGAAGATCATGTGACACTGAAGACTGGAGTAATGATGCTGAAAATACAGCTTTGAACATATATTTAATATATTTAAATTATTTATAATATATATATATATATGTGTGTGTGTTTTTAATAAGTTAAAATAATTTAAAAACTGTAGATATTGTTTAATTAATAATATATAACATTATTGTAATAATATGAATGGATGATAATTATTAATATATTAATAAAACATTCATATTTAATAGTTTGTATCCAAGTACACCAAAAGGTATATTGAAATGAGAGAATTGGTTTGGAAGCTGAATAAGCAAAGACTATGTATATGTGTGTGGATGAGAAGCAGCTGATTGGGACGGTCACAGGTGTTGCTTAATTAGCCTTTGATCTGTAGGGTAATGATGCTGTGTGCTGGAAGTGAGGTCAGTTTTACAGAGGGTTACTCCAGCTGTCGCTCGCAGTCCCGAACTCTCGTCTCTTTCATCTCGCTTTGCCAGATGCTCCCGCATGCCCTCTAACACACCTCTGTCCAGCCGCTCTGGCTCTCTTAGTTTAGTTTAAGTTTGGGGATTTGTGGTCCATCAGCCCGTTTCATGCCCTGGAGTGTCCCAGTCAAACTCCAGACCCGTCCGATGTAAAATGACTGCTCACAGTGTGACCTCAAACAGCTTGTAGTTTTGGGAACGCTATTTTGAAATTATATCTTTCCGTGATTGACACAGGAAACAGTTTTGATTTGTCTCTCATATGTGACCCTGGAGCACAAAACCAGTCATAAGGGTCAATTTTTCAAAATTGAGATTTATACATCATCTGAAAGCTGAATAAATAAGCTTTCCATTGTTGTATGGTTTGTTATGATAGGACAATATTTGGCCGAGATACAACTATTTGAAAATCTGGAATCTGAGGGTGCAAAAAAAATCAAAATATTGAGAAAATCATCTTTAAAGTTGTCCAAATGAAGTTCTTAGCAATGCATATTACTAATCAAAAATTAAGTTTTAATATATTTATGGTAGGAAATTTACAAAATATCTTCATGGAACATGATCTTTACTTAATATCCTAATGATTTTTGGCATAAAAGAAAAATCAATCATTTTGACCCATACAATGTATTTTTGGCTATTGCTACAAATATACCCCAGTGACTTAAATGCTACCAAAATATTTTTTTCAAGGTGAAATGACAGAAAATATTATTATTATATAAATACTATAATTTGAAAAACATCATTACATTCTACTAAAAATATTTAAAATATAAAAACCCTTACATTTAATTAAAATTATTTTATTTATTTTTTTAATCCAGGTTTATTAAAATAAAAAAAGTATCAAAATAATCGACCAAAATATTTTTCCAATGTAAAATGACAGTAAATATTATTTCATATATTATTTGAATAATATTACTTTCAAAAATATAATTACATTCTAATAAAATATTTATTAAAGGAGTAATGTAGTAAAATACCATTACATTTAATGAAAATTATTTTATTAAATATTATTAACTTTATTTAAAAAAAATTATAAAAGACCTACCAAAAGAAAGTATAAAAATATTTGTTCAAGGTAAAATGACGAAAAGTATTATTTAAATATTATTGTTTATAAAACATCATTACATTTTAATAAACTATTTATAGAAATGCAGTAAAATATCGTTAGGTTTAATTAAAATTATTATAGATTTAATTAAATTATAAAAATGCTACCAAAATATTTTTTCAAGGTAAAATTACAGAAAATATTAGTAATTAAATATTATTTTAAACATACAAGTACATGACAGTTTAATTCAATTGATTTTATTTTAAAAATGTGTTTTAGCATTTTTTTTTGAAAGAAAGGACAATATAAATTCCCTGTAACATTTGTAATGTAAATACATTTTAATGATTTTAAAGGTCAACATTTTGAGACTCTAAAATACAAATGATAAAACAACAAGAACGTTAATAAAGAGACAAACAGCTCTAGATACAGTTTTTGTTGTTGTCGTTTTGTCCATTTCCAGCTGCCAACTTCCAACTACTTGTATACCAACTACAAGGAAGCAAATATTACATGTTCGATATTATAAGATGAGTGTAAAGTTCTCAAACTACTACTGATCTTGCTTGGTCAGCTGATAAACAGGATAAACAGAGAGCTTGTGCCAACTGCAGGGGTTCATGGCTGTATCAGCAGTCATGTGATCACTCCACTAGCTTTTTATCTAAAGTGTGTTCCTGTAGTTCAGTTAGACATTAAAGGGATAATTCACCCAAAAATGAAAATTCTGTCATTAATTACTCACCCTCGTGTTGTTCGAAACCCGTAAGACCTCCGTTCATCTTCGGAACACAATTTAAGATATTTTTGATTAAATCTGAGGACTCTCTGACCCTCCCATAGACAGCAAGGCAACTACCACGTTCAAGGTCCAAAAAAGTACCAAGATGATCGACAAAGTAGTCCGTGTGACTTGTGGATGCGCGTTCACGACAGTACCATGACTCGAGCGTGTGGCGGTGATGACGTCATTACGCCGGATCTGGGTCAGCGCCAGTAATTAATGACAGAATTTTCCACAGCGGCCTAGCGTGAGGGGAAGCCCCGGCTTAGCGTGCGCTGAGGCCGGGCTAGAGTGAGCTGAGGCAGTGGGATCGAGAACGGCGCGCCTGGCGGATGCGATGAATGAGCGGCAACCAGATGTGACGGACCCCGGGCTGGATTCCGCTTCGTCCACGGTGAAAGTCTTTGCAACTTTACAGATCTTCTTTATGCACCAAGAGCTTGTAACACTCCAAAGAGAAAGGAAAAATTGAAATCGCATCATATGACCCCTTTAACCACATGTCTATGGACCATTATAATAAAACAGATAATATGCCAGAGTCCTTCACTGTAAGTGGATTTGTGTCCATGCAGTGTTGAGTTGGACCTGGGAGATTTCTTGTAGTTGTGTCGCGGTTTATGTCGTTTTCTCATCTGTAGGTGCTGGAGGTGGTGCGCTCAAACTACGACACGCTAACCTTGAAGCTGCAGGACGGTCTGGATCAGTTTGAGCGTTACTCCGAGCAGCCCAGAGAGGCCGGCTTTTTCAAGGAGCTGGTAAGCTTTTGAGTTTGCTTAGCGAGCTGCTTCCTTCCTTTGGCTACATTAACTTTGGGTTGCATGCTACAGAATACAACAAAAAGTTCACAGAAATCACAGAATGCAGTCGTAACAATTATATTTACAGTACAAAGAAGAATATCACAAAATGTGGTGGTTGGCAAAATCAGCGTCTGTCACCTCACTGTATACTTCATCTCCAGAGCTGCTCTGAGAGGCACTTCACCATTACATTTGCTCTCCGCTACAACCCGCCAAAATAAAAGTTTGGTTTAATGTGAACCAGAAATTATGGCAGAAATATGTTACTATTGTAGAGTAGAATGTACTTCTCAAAGTAATAATAATTAGTACAATAATAATATAGTTTAATAAATCATTATTTTTAAAGAATATTGCATAATATTGCACACATTTTAATCCTTTTTTTTTTCACGCGTAAACCTTCATTATGCAGCATTTTTTTGCCAAAAAATTTTCAAAATTGTCAAAATTTCATTTTACAAGATTCGTTAAATTGATAGTTTTTATTCATTCATTCAATCATAAAACACAGAATCCAGAAAAAATAAAACCGACAACACAGAATTTCTGGAAAAAATAAAACATTCAAACAGGAAAAAAATCAATTCAAACAATTCTATTGTTAAAATTTTAATGAACTATTAATTATTATTATGGTTAGACATCCTTTTTAATTAAAATTATCGAAACAAATTCTGGAAAAACTAATAAGGAAAACACTGAAATTGGAGAAAAATAAAACTGATTTCATAGAGCCCTATTTATGTTGTGGAATATTCGAAGAATATATTTGGAAAAGTGAGACATGCGCCTAAAAAATTAAATAACATTTAGTTAATAATAGATACCTGTTAGTTCTATGACCTTGCATGAAAATTATATGATCATATTTCTTGTCTATTTAAATTATTGGTTTAATATTAGTGCTGTCAAACGATTAATCGCATCCAAAATAAAAGTTTTTGTTTACATAATATATGTGTGTGTATACTGTGTATATTTATTATGTATATATAAATACACACACATTTAGTATATATTTTGAAAATATTTACGTCTATATTTATTTTCATATAATTTATATTTAAAAAAATATATTTAATATATAAACAACATATTCTTCTAAAATATGTACATGTATGTGTGTGTATTTATATATACATAATAAATATATATAGAACACACACATATATTATGTAAACAAAAACTTTTATTTTGGATGTGATTAATCGTGATTAATCGTTTGATAACACTAATTAATATATATTGTTGTTTCATGATATGCAAATACATCAGACAAATTCAACAATCTAAATACTGTCTGTTTATTGTATTGTATTGTATTGTAAAGCCAAATATCTTGGTATCATCCCAACTCTTCTTTTCCTGAGCTCAGTCCCTCTGCCCTGAGGAACTCCTTCAATTTCAATGTGAAGTGAATTTATGGCCAGCTTCACACACTTCTCCGTTCATGATGGCGGCTGTCAGGAAATGAGTTAGTTTTTTGTGTTGTGTTTGCAGGTTCGCTCCATCAGTCTGAACGTGAGGAAGAACGTGTCTCTGAGTACCATGAGTCAGGACGTCCTGCTGAAGGAGTTCTCCTCGATATCCTGAAACAGCGGGCCTTTGACCTTCATACTGACACATCTGAGGCGTCTCCACGTTACACCAGACCATCTAGAACCGGACAGGACTGGATTTGATCTTCAGGCTGTATACTGAAGCAGTGTGTGCGTTTGGTTGCACTCAGAACTGACTCGTATTGGCTTCACAAAGCCATCAGCCCAACTTTGCACAATGCGATTTTTGATTCTGACTACACGGTATTTTTGGTTCTTGATTTTATTTATTTTTTCTCCTTTTATTGGCGGTCCAGTGCTGTTTCTGTTGATTCTAGTGCGTATTCTTCATTGCCTTAGTACCATAACGGATGAAAACCAATGTGCTCACACAGAATTACCGCTGATTTTCAGTTCTTTTATACATTCAGAGTGAATGCAAACAAAATATCCTATTTGCATGAACCTGAAAAAGAAATGTCCGGGTCACAATTCACCATATATTCGAAAGAAAGAAAATTATAATTTGCATTAATCAAATGAAGCCATTAAGATTTACACTCTGACATATTTTCATGACAAACACATTTTCTCCAAATTCGCATTATTGTAATGCAAAAAAAAAAAAAAGACAAGATTCTCATTAGCATAATGCGGCAAAAAAAAATCTCATTCTCATTACCGTGATACGCTGATGATCATTTTACGTTTTTTAATTAAAAACTTCATAAATTCAGTTTAACACATACTACCATAATGCATACTTACAATTTTAAATATGTTTAATATATTACGGTAATGAGAATTTGTGAAATTTGCTTAATTTACTTCTTATTACCTTAATGCGCCAAAAACTCATTCTCATTACGGTAATACAGTAATAATATATTTTCTGTCATTTTTTATTAAAATCAGCATTTACATACAATTTTGAATATTATATACATTATTGAATGTTATGGTAATGATAATTTGGGTGTAAAATTATATCACAATGCAAGCAAATATTAATATTCCTAAAACAGGTTTCATTTTCATGATATTTCAGCACATTTCCTCTCAAATTCTTAGAGGAATGTTTAAAAAATCATTCTCATTGTACCATAAAACAGTAAAGATAATTATCCTGTCCTTTTTTATTAAAAACATAATTCCAGTGTAACACATAACACTATAATGCATAATTCAAATTGTACTTTGGAATTTAAATTACATATATTTATTACGGTAATGAGAACTTGAGGAGAGAATTGCATTTTCTTGTCATTAAAAAAGGGATAGGCTTCATGTTTAAGCAAAATATAATTTCTTATTTCTTTAGCTTTTTAAATGTGACCTGAACATTTCTTGTCGGTTTTCATGAGATTCACCCTTGGGTATAAGTGCATTCATTTGTAAAAAATCTGACGGTCTCTTCATTTTCTTCGCTCTCAGTATTTCCCAGTATTGCAAGACGTTTCAGTGTGGTATCATGAACCGATATGAAGCTGCAGTGTAAAAAAGAAACAGTTCAAACAATGTATTAATTTGACACAGCACTGAAGAGAACCCGCTGTCTGTGTTGGTCTGAATTTAGAGCATTATAGAATCCAAACCACTTCTACTACTAATTAGTCCAATTTAAACCAACACCTGGAGGATAACTGAATAAAACACATTTCAAAGAAATTCTTTGTAAATTCTTTCTGGGTTTGGTTCTAAATGAGTATTTGGCTTTCAATGCCTTAGTATTCTTATTTATGGGTGTTTGTTTCCTTATTAAATCTTATTTTATACAACATACACTATGATGGCCAGTGTCTTGGTTTGTGTTACAGACTTAATGTTAACCCTATAATCTCATAGCAATGCTCTGGCATCTCGGTAGTGACTTTTGCCATGAACAGTTGTTGTCGTCTTCTAATAAAAATCTGGTTTAACTTTTTATCATCGACTATTTTTACTTCTAAAAAAAAGCAGTTAATAAGTTAAACTTGCATTAAGGGGACCGGCCAAGTTGGAGACGTGTGGCAGAGAGATAAGAGAGCTTTTAATTTCCCCTTCAGAAGGGCATATGCTATATAAAGATAACATTATCTGCTTAAATGCAAGTTGTGGCGACTATATGGACAAATGTATCGAGACATGTCTTAATTATTGAATCTATGTGTTTCAATCAGACTCATAATCGCAGGTATATAAAATCAAGCAACTAGCAATGCAGTCTGCATTTACAAACATGTGAATAAAATGGGTTATTTTGAAGAGCCCAGTCTAATACAGTGATAGAATGTTTCACAGTTCATGAAATTTAATCCCTGCTAGATATTCAACGGGCAAATGTATGGAGCTTATAATATGACAAAACGAATTGAATTTGTATTGTGTAAATTTGAATTATTGACAAGTGTCATTTAACAAAACTGAATATTATGTGACATTTAACATAGTTCTGAATTGTTTTTTTTTTTAAACTTGAATATTAAACATTTGAAATTTAACACAACTGAATATTTTTATGACATCGACCCGCCTTCCGATCGCTGAGTTTCCACACATTCAGAATGGTTTCATTTTTCATTTGTATTTTGGTGTGTTTAGTTATTCTGCATGGATCCGTGTATGCATTCCTTTGGCGTCTCCCTGTGGTCTTGTTTGGTATGGCAGGTTGACTTGTGCTCATTTGTTAAAGTTACTGTATAATTGAGGTTTATGTACTTTTAAGTTGTTAAGAATGTCTGCAGTAGAAATT
>NW_015557276.1:120928-138540 GCF_001515605.1 Sinocyclocheilus anshuiensis | reverse complement strand
TATTTCTGCTTGAACACAGTTCTGTATATTCATGTAGTTGTCAAAAGTAATGTACAGCAAGTGTTTTATAACATAAAACTGATGCTCGCTGAAGAAGTTCTGGAGAAGTTTCTGATGATCAGTTATGTACATATTTGCATAAAACGCTTCAAATTCACTTATTCTGACAGAGGAACTATTCAATGATGACACCGACCCGCCTTCCGATCGCTGAGTTTCCACACATTCAGAATGGTTTCATTTTTCATTTGTATTTTGGTGTGTTTAGTTATTCTGCATGGATCCGTGTATGCAGTCCTTTGGCGTCTCCCTGTGGTCTTGTTTGGTATGGCAGGTTGACGTGCTTATTTGTTAAAGTTGCTGTATAATTAAGGTTTACATACTTTTAAGTAGCTACTTTTAAGTTGTAAAGAATATCTGCAGTGACATTTTTGCAAAGTATGTATTGATTTGGAGAGTAGGGGGTCCCTGTAATAAAAAAGGTTGAGAACCACTGGCTTAGACAAATGTTTCACATGCTGAGAATGCTAACCCAACATATAAGTATATAAAGAATAATTTTTTGCTAATATTTCCACACAGTGATGTAGATATGTGGGGGAGTGTTAGAATGAGCCGTTTTAGGTAGGCGTGGTTGACTCTTAACTTTTATAAAGAATATCTCTTTGGATTTGAGACTTTAGTCTTTGCAACTTTACAGATCTTCTTTATGCACCAAGAGCTTGTAACACTCCAAAGAGAAAGGAAAAATTGAAATCGCATCATATGACCCCTTTAACATATAAGTATATAAACCATAAATGTTTAAGAATCAATTAGGCTACCTCTGGGCGATTCATGATCAGGTAGATCTTAAACCACACGCTCATGCCAGAAAACTACTAATTGGCCAAAATGCTTCGTTTGATTTTTCGGAGATCATCTACTCTTCCCTGTGGATTACCTCTGACCTACTTTCTATACGATCTGAATTTCTGCGTATTGAATTTTAGAATATTGAATTCGATGTTCCGAATTTCCTCTTCATCTTGAAAACTTGAAGCTGTATTTTTAAAAACTGGATATTTGCTGTCTTAAGATTTCAGAACAAAAAAATGCTGTTTGAAAATACATGTCTATAAAAACTCTGCCATAAAAACATTCAGTTGTGTTAAATTTCAAATGTTTAATATTCAAGTAAAAAAAAAAAAACTAATTCAGAACTATGTTAAATGCCACATAATATTCAGTTTTGTTAAATGGCACTTGTCAGTAATTCAAATTTACACAATACAAATTCAATTCGTTTTGTCATATTATAAGCTCCATACAACTGTAAGCAGTATTGGAAAGTGGAAGCGTTTAGGAACAGCAACTCGAAGCAGAAGACCATGTAAAATCAGAAAGCGGAGTCATTGAGTCACATGGTGATGCTCTGCTGATTTCATAGCTGAAGAGTTACAAACTTATTTGGCATTAATATCAGTGCAAAAACCATGGAATGGGTTTCAATGGCCGAGCAGCTGCATGCAAGCCTCACATCACCAAGTACAATGCCAAGCGTCAGACGGAGTGGAGTAAAGCACACCACCAGTGGACTCTGGAGCAGTGGAAACCTGTTCTGTGGAGTAATGAATCTGTCTTATGTGTTTGGCAGTCTGTTAGGCGAGTCTGAGTTTGGCAGGCACCAGAGGATCGTTACATGCCTGACTGCATTGGGCCAACTGCAGAGTTTGGTGGTGGAGGGTATGAGGCTGTTTTTGGGCTCGGCCCATTACTACCAGTGAAGGGACATCTTAATGCTTCGGCATACCAAGACATTTTGCTATGCTTCCAACTTTGTGGGAACAGTTTGGGGAAGGGCTTTTCTATTTCAGCATGACTCTGCCTCATTGCATAGATCAAATGTAAATCCACGTCTGTACAGTAGAGGGCGCAGCTCAAACAAACCTTTCAGCTGTGCTGCCATTCTGGATTGCATGAAGAATAGGACGCAGGAGAAGAAAGTTCAACACTCTTCAGCAATTAAAAAAAAAAGAGACATGTTTATCTTAAGTAATTTTTGCTTATTAATATGGTTGAATTGGATCATCGGAGGTCAGCAAAGACATTTCTTAATAAAATGGGATTAAATACATAAAAGATATTTGTCTTATTTAACATATTCAATTATTGCAGGTTTGTATCATATTCTGAGTTTGCGACTCACTTTTTATTCATTTTGAGGAACACTGAATCTGTTTTTGTGCAAGTGAGATGAGTAAATTGTTCATATTTAGTCTAGATCTACAGTAACATCATGTTTACACACAACGCCTCTGCACTCACTCCTGATTTCTCTCTACATGGCGACAGGAGAGCTGTCAGTCAATACACGGGAAAACAAAGTAACTGGCGTCACTTATATGAAAAAGTAACTTGGATATTTTCTCGCAAATTAAAAAGTAGTGTTACTTCACTAGTTACTTGAAAAAAGCTAATCTGATTACATAACTCACGTTACTTGTAATGCGTTACGCCCAACACTGTATAGTGGCCACGAATTAAGAATTTTTTCCCTTGTTTCCTCGTTTTAGTAAATTGTGGCCACACTGTATTAATTTGTTTAATGAAATCAAAGCAAGGGAACAAATTACTACAACATAGCCATGATTTACTTAAACACAGTTTAACTAAAATGAGGAAACGGGATATATGATACAATGAAGAAATTTTAATTCATTTTGATGCACAAATCCATGTGACCAACTAACCCCTCGCGAAATCTGTTTGGGGCTTTCACTCTCACACAAAATGTTCTAATTTCTTTTGAACTCACTGGATTTCGGCTGCAAAAATTCACTGAACAACTGTATATGTGACCATGCCTTCACATGAAATTCCCGATGCATGGAAGCCAGTTTTCGCCACGGAATTAAAAAACAAACAAACAAAGTCATTGCAACTTATTTCATTGTGAGTTTACATATTCAGAATTGAGAGATTTAAAATAAGTGCTTTTTTTCTCGCATTTCTTAGTTTATATCTTGCAATTCTGAGAAAGAAAATCAGAACTGTGGTATATAAACTAAAGGCTTGTTCCCACCGGGACGAATATCGCGCGCGATTATCGCCGACGTTTAACGCCTCGTGACTAAACAAAGGGTGCCAATGTGAGTGTGCACACCGATGCGCAAAACGCGAGGCGTAAAAGCGTAATTTTTTAAAAAACGCCTCGGGCTCGTTTTTTTGGTTTGATGCGCCGCGTTAAAAACTGGCCGACCAATGAGATTGGTGCTTTTGTTCACGTGCCTGTAGCTGCTGAAGTTACAGTAAAACACGACTTGGTGGCACTCAAGCACAAAACGGTCTTGCCGAGCACACATTGATACCTAACGACAAAAAGGAAGTAAGTAGACCAAGAAGAAGCATCGAGGCAAGATGAATGTAGAGCTGCTGGTTTCATTGGTGTCTGAACACAAAGGGCTTTATGACAAACGCGACAGCGACTACAAAAATCTCGATAAGAGGGAGTTGTTATGGAGAGGAATTGCAGATCAAATAGGATTCGATGTGTATTTCTGTTTTTCATTAAGCGCCATCTAATGTCAGGGAGTGAATTTGCACGTTCACTCGGCTCATCGCCTGCGAAAATCGCTTGGGTATAAACACAAAAGACGCGTCGAAAAACGTCGGCGATAAGCGCGCGCGATAATCGTCCCGGTGTGTACGAGGCTTAAGGCTACGTACACACGAAGCCAGAGCTTTCCCTGTCCGATCTTTTTTTCCCCCTCGTCTCAAGAAATATCTGCGTCCACACGAAACCACGAAACCGACACAAAACGATGTAGTATACATGCTAGACCAGCATGTGGCGCTGTAATTCTGCCACAGATACACTAAAAACGGAGAAGAAGACTTGGACTATGCGTATAAACCTTGCGCACGGTATACAAACGAACATGGAACAATACAGTTATTAATCTATTTTCAGATTTATCAACTCTGGGACCCGGTTTAAAAAAATATCGGTTTCACTCTCCCAAAACGCTGGATCCATGTGGACGAAACGCCTATGCGATACAAAATTTATGCATATACAGCTAAACACGTCTCCGTGTGGATGGGGCCTCAGAATTGTGAGATAAAAAAAAAATCGAAATTACACTTTTTTTTTTGCTGGTTTCCATAGAAATGACTGGTTTTTACCCATGAAAATTTGCAGAACAATGGGAAACGTGACTATCAATTAAAATGTACACAGATCATGAGCGTAAATACTGACAAACCAATATTAGTCACAAACTCATCCCTTTTTACTTCATTGTGAAGAGATGGATGGCTGAAGGTCTGGTTCGGTTTCTCTGGGAGTTCGTGTTTGGACGGATTTCCTGAAAAGCTGATTATATAGAGACGTCTCCATTGTTAAAAGTGCTTTATAAATAGTTCTGAACTGCATAAAAACCACGCTGTTTTTCTCCTTCCTTTGGGCTTATAGCGTTTTGCGTTTATCACAGCTTTTTCGATATCTTGCTTAACCACATTTACACTCTTCAGTCTCTTTATTTTCAGTCTCTGCCTTCCATTTAGTTCATTCTTTCTTGAACTATTTAACTTCTTAGAACCATTTAGCAAATATTTTTGCAACTAGATGGCACATTTTGTATAATGAGCTCTACATTAAACTTAAAGACTTGCCAAACTTAGGCCAACACATCCTAATCAAAGACATATTTGAGGGATATTTGCGCTGACTATAATGAGGTGGCGGTCTCATTTCCAGTGCACAGACAGAATGACATTCAGCCCGCATTATAACTGAAACAGACCTATATTAAAACAGAACACCATAAGATAGTTCAAACTAATTGAGATCAGTTAACTACACAAAAACCTATTCGCAAATGCCTACACTTATTATTTTACGAGGGTAGAGAGTCAAAGACATATTTGAGGGATATTTGCGCTGACTATAATGAGGTGGCGGTCTCATTTCCAGTGCACAGACAGAATGACATTCAGCCCGCATTATAACTGAAACAGACCTATATTAAAACAGAACACCATAAGATAGTTCAAACTAATTGAGACCAGTTAACTACACAAAAACCTATTATTTTACGAGGGTAGAGAGAGCTTCAAATGTTTCTATTTACAACGTGTTTTTCACCTACATCTTGGATGGCCTGAGAGTGAGTAATTAATACAAACTATACATACCACATAGAAATAAAAATGTCTCAAATGTAATTTTAATAAAACTAATAACACAAAAATTTAAATATTGAAATAGTCTGTCGTTGGAGACTTGCCATTGGCTGCTGTATTTGAATAATTAATTAGGTAGATCTAGTTTTTAGTAGTCATTTATAAATATAACTATGTTGCAAGTTCCATTTTGTGTACTATATGCATTATTAGAGATTAACGTTCCTGTATAGTAATCGTTACATTCCAGATTACTTAATTGTAGACATCCATCATAACGTTCTTCGACCTGCTACAAGTAAGAATGAAATCCATGTCTGATACGTACCTTTGATTTGACTTTTTAACATCCTCAGCACAATCTTACATTATGGCCATGAAAAGTATCTAAAATAACTCTCATCTGAATTTGATCACATTGTGGATTGACTTCATGTTTTATTATTAGAGCATCTGAAATGCTCAGATCTAGAATGGGTGCTGTCAGCCCATGTCCTTTCCTTTGGTTTCATGTTTTAGACGGATAAATATAAACCCAATATTATAGCAGAAGATGCGTACAGATTCATACAGTCATCCTAACAGTTATATATACATCCTAACAGTATTATGTCATTAATATGGCTTTCAGTAGAAGAGAAGAGAATTGCGGTTTAAAAATAGTTCAAGACAAAAACTAAATATGAGTCTTTCATCCTTGCACTAGTGGCTCTGGTCTATAAAATATTAAATATGTGCAAAATTTCCAACCACAGGAAATGAATGATTTATTCATATTATTTAGGCATTTGGAAGACTCATTTGAAGAGAAAAGGTATTTGGGAGATTCAGCAAGCAATACATTGCGTTCCCATGTATGAAAGCATGAGTTACTGAAGGCTGATCCATGAATCATAATAGACTATGTCTCAAAACCCATACTGAACAAACAACACCATCTCACGATACTGTTTTACATTGTGGCAAATTGGCTTATTAATATGTTTTCATACGATCTTATGCTCTAGTGGCGTTTATGTTTAGGGGTGAACCTTCAAGCTCATCTTGAAAATTGAACCCATACTGAACAAACAACACCATCTCACGATACTGTTTTACATTGTGGCAAATTGGCTTATTAATATGTTTTAATACGATCTTATGCTCTAGTGGCGTTTATGTTTAGGGGTGAACCTTCAAGCTCATCTTGAAAATTATACGTTTTTGTATGATTCACATCGTAAAAAATATACCTTGTAAAATAGTTTTCCTGTGAGATCAGTTTGCAACAGCCTACCTGGATTTGGAATGTTCAAACAGTGATTTCGGGACCCCAAAATTTGGACCCTTCTTGGAATTTGAAATTTAAAAAAATAAGTAAAAAGAAAAAAGAATGTTAAAAATAAATGTTAAAAATGTTTGTGATTTTGAACTGCAAAAAAAAAAAAGCTTCTGATTCAGAATGTGTAAAAAAAAAGGCTTTTATTTGAAGAGCAGAAAAAAAGATCTTGATTTGAAATTGCACAATTTTTATTTTTTTTTGGAAAAGGACAAAAATGCTTTTAATTCAGAATGTGTAAAAAAAAAAGGCCTTTGATTATGGAATATGTAAATATGCTTTTGATTAGGAATGTGTAAAAATGCTTTTAATTCATAATTTGTTTATTATAAAAGCCTTTGATTTAGAATATGTAAAAATGCTTTTAATTCAGAATGTGTTAAAAAAAGGCCTTTTTTTTGCTTTTGATTTGGAATTTTCAAAAAAAAGTTTTTGATTTGGAATGTGCACAAAATTATTATTTGGAAAAAAACAAAATTGCTTTTGATTCAGAATGTGTAAAAATGCTTTTGATTCAGAATTTGTTTATTAGAAAAGCCTTTGATTTGGAATATGTAAAAATGCTTTTAATTCAGAATGTGTAAAAAAAAAAAAGGCCTTTTTTTTGCTTTTGATTCGGAATTTAAAAAAAAATGTTTTTGATTTGGAATGTGCACAAAATTATTATTTGGAAAAAAACAAAATTGCTTTTGATTCAGAATGTGTAAAAATGCTTTTGATTCAGAATTTGTTTATTAGAAAAGCCTTTGATTTGGAATATGTAAAAATGCTTTTAATTCAGAATGTGTAAAAAAAAAAAGGCCTTTTTTTGCTTTTGATTCGGAATTTAAAAAAAAAAGTTTTTGATTTGGAATGTGCACAAAATTATTATTTGGAAAAAAACAAAATTGCTTTTGATTCAGAATGTGTAAAAATGCTTTTGATTTGGAATTTGTAAAAAAATGGCTTTGATTTGGAATATGTAAAGATAATTCTATTTTGGAATATTGAAAAAAATTATTTTGATTCAGAAAAATGCAGAAATGCTTTTGATTGGAATGGGTCATTTTTATTCAGAATTCAACATTATTTTGATTCTGAATGCACAAAAATTCTTTTGATTTGGAATGCACCAAACGTATTATTTGTAAAATGCCGAAACTTAATTGGAATTTGTTGGAATGCAAAGAAAAGTTTTTGAATCGGAATACTTAAAAAGGTTTTAGATTTGAAACACAAAACTGATTTGGAAAGTGCCAAAATTCTTTTTGCAAAGAGCTAAAAAAGGTTTGGAATGTGTTAAAATAGCTACTGCTGATGTTGGATTGCCACATAAATTGATTTGAAGTTTTCTAAAATTGGTCATGGCACCGTGCCAATGCTGATGCCCAGACGCGCTGAGTCCTGATTCACCGAGCAGGTTCATTCATTTTGCAGCAGGGCAGAGCAGATGGCAGTGAGGCGGTGCGGAGACTCTTTTATAATAACAAAGAAGGACAGACTTTGATAGTAGCTACAGTCAGTCTACACATGTTCTGCATGAATGAACCGGATACTGGAGCGAATTCAAACCCGCACTCGGCTGACGACCGACGGGAACTTCTAATGGAAATATAACAACATTATTAACTCTCCAAAGCCTTGCACTTACAGTTGCTGGCAGACAGATAATTCAATATTATTTCTGACTCTAACGGGATTAAAGGTATTGTCCTCTGACTGCATTTCGCGCGGAGGCAAAATGAAGGTGCAATCCAGAGACGAGAGCTTGAATACTTCTGGAGAATGTGACGGATCCAATGACCTGCTGACTAGTAAGTGCACTAAATGACACACGAATGACGCGATCATTACCACGACATTTATAGAAGTATGATATTTTTTGTATGCTCTCAAATAAAGTTGCATGCCCATGCCTGTAGAGGCCGGTTACAGACTACTGTATGTTCGCTAAACTCTTGCTGGCTGACATTTTAGTTGTTTAGGTTTTCACTTTTCAAAATTACTTTCACCGGCCATATTTTCCCATGTAACCAATTCTGTCTGCATATTTACAAGCGGCAACTATCGCTCCTCAAATTATGCTATTTTAGAAATAGACAATGTAGCCTACACTTGTCGATGTTTATTTACTACATTATTTCTGCATATAGCCTACTGTAGCCTAACACCTGACAGGATTTTGATTAATTGAATCTCTTTGGCATCGATTGTTTATTCCCACATTTTTTAAAATTATTTTGTGGACTAAGAGTGGTTGAACTTGGTGTGCTTTAATGGTCATTGAGTTAAACTGTCACGTCTTATGTTTCATTTTTTTTAAAGAGATGGCATATAGGCTACTGTTGACATGTTAAACTCTACATCAAGCTATTTAAAAAAAGCATTTTGCTAATTATTTTATATAGCCTACTTATGTCTGCAGTTTTTATGACCACTTTTATTGAGATACTGTAGTGGATATTTGCAATATGTCTAATACCGCTGTGACAGCATGATAGACATCTTTAAGATGTCAGTGTTACTTACATTCTAAATCATAAACATCTTAAAGATATTTTCTAATCGTCTATTTGACATCTAATAGGAAACGTCCTGTAGATGTATTGCAGATGAGCAAACACTCTAAAAAAAAAAACGTCTTGCAGATGTAATGCAGACGTTTAATAGACGTCTCCATGATGTACGAGTGCTATCCGGGATATTAATATAAATTTATGACCTTAAAAAAATACCAGCACAGCTACATCTGGTTCATATTTTGATTGTTTTGTTTTGCTGTTAAAGGAACACGCCACTATTTTTGAAAATAGGCTTGTAACAACGTTTGTAGATCGGGAAGAAGGAGGCGGGAACCGGCGAAAATGTAAGACTTTAATAAAATAAACAAACACAAAACGAAAGTAAAGCGGCAGCCCCTCGCGGACGACTGCTGCACACAAAACACAAAATAATATCCAGGCCTGGTCCCAGCCGCGGCGTACCTGGGGGTAAGGACAGACAGACGAGGCGAGAGAAAAGGAGACGGAAGGATGAGGAGAGACAGAGAAAAAAAGGGGAGAGAGAAAAAAAAAAAATCTTGTTACGGTTCCCAGACACATTGCCGCTCGGCCCTCCCCCAGCTGGGTAAACTCTTCCGCGATGCCTGGCGGCGGCACTGGATATCCCTCGGTGGACGGCCCGACACTCCTCCACCGCCCGGTGGACGGCGACAGCTCCTCCGGGTTCAGGCAGCCGGCAGGAGTCCCCCGTTCCCTGCTCCTCCCCATCATGGCGATGGCAGCAGGCTCCGGCCTCAGGTGAACGGCGGCGACTCCTCCGCTCCCTCACGGACGGCAGCCGTCCCTCCACAGCCCAGGCAGCCGGCAGCATGTCAGGGAGACGCTGTGTGATTCAGTGCGAAAGCAAAAGCACTTTATTTGGCATTCCGGAAGTAGATGCAATTAGGAATCATTGGTTAAGATTTATTTACAACAGAACAGCACAACCCAGATGTTCGAATTTGTGCAACGCTGTAACGTTTGTAGTTCGGGAAGAAGGAGGCGGGAACCGGCGAACACTCAAAGAAAACTTTAATAATAAAATAAACACAAAACAGCGCGACAGCCCCTCGCGGATGACTGTCGCGCACAAACAGAACCAAAACACAAAATAATATCCAGGCCTGGTCATCTCTCGTCCAACATTGTTGTCACTCCTCCTTTTATCCTTCCGAAGCTCCTCCGTGGGACTCGAGACCGGTGAGTGGCGCAGGTGTCGCGCATTAGCATTTACTCCACCGGCCTCGCTCCGTTCCCACTGCTCTCGGCCCCGCCCCTCTCGTCACAAGGCTCTTGTGCAGCAGGCACAATGATATTACGCAGCGCCTGAAAATAGGCTTATTGGAAGTTACCTAGCTGGGGACTATTTTCAGGCGCTGTGTAATATCATTGCGCCTGCTGCACCCATGGTACGGCTGCAAAGTTCCTTGATTATTACGCCGGAATGAGAGTATAGTTCCTAGCCATATCGGCCTAGAAAATCACAACTTTTCATTTTCCGTCGGTCTTAGTACACGATGTAACTACAGAAGAGTCAAGTTTTAAATAGGAAAAATATAGAAACTCTTTGGTCATTTTTGAGCAAGATGCTAACGGTCTAATCAGATTCAATGATCTATGCTAAGCTACAGCTAAAAGTGCTACCGCCAGACCCGGAGATCGGCTGAATGGATTCGAAAACGGTAAAACTCAACTGTTTAACTCTAGGGGAGTTGGAAAATGAGCCTATTTTCAAAAATAGTGGAGTGTTCCTTTAACTTAAGTCTGCCTTATTAACTAAACTGCTAATCAGCTAAATTACTAACTAAACAAATTAGCATGTGATCTAGCTAACATACATTTTACAAATTTTCTGTGAAATCTGCATCACTAACATTCTAGACATACACATACATTCTATTCATATTTAGATTTGTTATTTTTGCATTGAGACCAATAATTAACCATCAAACTAACTAGTTAACCAAGGTACTAGTTGTATTACCAGTTTACCAGTCAACCAACTACATACTTATTCCCCAACAAATGAACTAAATAGGTATGAATAAATCACTTGACTCTTTCACTCATTTCATGCTAACTGTATCTCACATCTTGTCATAACAAGGCTTTGTAATATGCTTAAATAATTGATAAAGTTTCATTTTATAGTCAGGCTTCCTCTTTGTCAGTGTCACAGCTGTACAGTTGCCTTTGGTTAATCCAGCTTGTATAAAACATGTTAATGCATGTTAATGAAGACATTATAAAAATGCCATGGTGGTCCATGATTGATAGATAGATAGATAGATAGATAGATAGATAGATAGATAGATAGATAGATAAGTCACCTGGTTATGTGACATTCCCAGTTGGTTAACAAGGTAAGTAGCTGATAAAGTAAATGTAGTGCTTTCTGTAGTGTTGTCAATGCTGAGCTATTCGAAGTTCTATTTCTGAATTCTTCTATCGTTTATCATTATATTTTTTCAGGATCTTAATCACCTCTCTGCCCTTTTTGAGGATTCAGATCAGCTAGCCAATTTTGTTGTTGCGTCCATCTTGGTTTTGACCTTCATGCGCTCCTTTATATCTATCAATACTCTCAGTAGCTTCGAATGAGAGACTGAAGAACAAAAAACCAAATGTCTTTCCAACTTTTCATCCAACTGACAATCTGAGGGACTATTTCAAATTCGATTACTATTGAAAAACACCTGATCAGCATGGATGAATGGGCCAAAGTCACTCCTGAACTAAGCTGGTAGTTAAAGCAGAAGAGTGTAATTTCGGTGCCTCTTAGCGTCACCAAATGGAATAGCAAAAATAATGAAATTAGAGTCTCATTCACTAACATACGTGCGTTTGAACAGATTAATCGTGATCAACTTTCATACTAAAATGTGTAGGAACAACTGAAACCACACGTATGAAAAACATATGGCTTTCTAAGTGTGTTAAGATTAAATTTTATACATAGATATTTCATATTAAGATGCCTTTTAGACATTTTTATGCACAATAGATGGTAAATGGGAAAGTGTTTTTAACATGAAGCCTAGTTTACTGGGATACTGTGCATATTGTCTCCACAATCTGGAGTAAATAATAATTGGGTAATTTATTCCAAGTGTTGAAGTTTATGCTCATATACTGTATGTGGGCTCGTGATGTTTGTGCTGCTGCAGATGTGCGCCAGTATTTTCTAAGGGCTGTGTGCACCTGTGCGCATGCCCTGTGTGCGTTTAACGTAGCGTTGGTTTTGGGATAGTGTGCATATTGTTGCCACAATCTAGAGTTCATAAATAATAATTTGGCAATTCGTTCCATATGTGTTGATGTATACTGTATGTGGGGCTGTTTGTGCTGCTGCAGATGTGCACCAGTATTTTCTAAGGGCTGTATGCACCTGTGCGCATGCGCTGTGCGTTTAACGTAGTGTTGGTTTTGTTTGTTTTTCCATTCCAGTATAAATAAGCTCTGGAGGAACAGGTGTTTGAAATAATTCACCAAAATGAAGTCTCGTGAAGTTGGTTGATGACAGATATGTAAATAAAGCTCAGTAACAACAGTAACGAACACACTCAATGAAACTGATTTATGGTCTGTTCTGAATATAATTTCTGTTATTTTGTTTTTGACTTTTAGTTTGATGTTTTATTCATGACGCATTAGCTTTGAAACGTAGAGTTTGGTTTCTATTGGCCACTTTAATACTTTCATAGGCCTAATTATCTGTGTTTGCGCCTTCCAGACTATTTTTGGGGATTTTTCCGTGAACATTTTTGCAGGTTACATCAGTAGGTGGTGACAAATGACTGTGTTTATCAGTCATGAATCACTCATTCAACCGATTCGTTCAAAACGCTGATCAGGAACAAAATAAGCACTGTCTTTACCCTGATAGCTCATGTACATCTCAGAGACGTCTTTTTGATGTGTGTGTTTACATCTGGAAGAAGTTGACATCTGTCAGATGTCAAATAGACGTTTAGAAGATGTCTTTAAGATGATTATGATTTAGATTGTATGTAAAACTGACATCTTAGAGACGTCTATGAGATGTTTGTACACAGAAGATGCTTTCCAGATGAAGTGATCTTTAACAGACATCTGGCAGACGTACTTGTGCTATCTGGGTATGAGTGATACATTCAACCAATTCAGTCAATCGATTCACTAAAACACTGACTCATTCAGGACCACTGTAACAGGCGATTAATTCTGCTTTTCGTTTGGAGCTTGTTGATGGGGCGAATATTAAACAAAACAACTGTCAGTGTTGTGCCTAAAATATAAGATATTTGATACATAACATTAATATTGAACTTTATTGCTTATTAACATTGTTGTATTAAAGCAATTCCACCCACACAACCTGTTGGCCTGAATATTAGAACAACACTCTTGTTTGTGAGATATTGCTTTTACTCTACCTATGGATTGCTTTAAATTCTGCGGGTGAAATGCAGTCATTTCAATAGGAACCCACTTGTGAGGAAATTTAGTGTGAGGGATGAATTTCCCCTAGCGGATTTAACATTGCATTCAAGTTTGTTGAAATGTTAACACTTGAATTTGTCATCTCTGAGTAAGCGTTGCTTCATACAACACTTCACACTTTGCCCATGCACGAAATTTCGCCTAAGTTGCTATAATGTGAACGCGCCTTTAATGTAATTGGCATTTTGTCCCAATTGTATGCATTTTCATACTGAAATGAAATGTCATGTCCAGTGAACTCAAAAGGGTCAAAGAAAAGTATGTGCACATATTCCTTTATTTTATGATTGGGTGAAATTCAGTTCTTCAAATTCAGTCATCCGATTCA
This sequence comes from Sinocyclocheilus anshuiensis, assembly GCF_001515605.1. Lineage (NCBI taxonomy): Eukaryota > Metazoa > Chordata > Actinopteri > Cypriniformes > Cyprinidae > Sinocyclocheilus > Sinocyclocheilus anshuiensis. The sequence continues at coordinate 124,727 of NW_015557276.1, read as the reverse complement.
TTTTTGAATCAAAGCCAGAGCAGCAAACTGGGCCAACTGACTGTGACAGACCGCCGTTTTGCGAATGGTTTTGTGTACTTGTAATAGAATTTAAATGATTTACAAAGCACTTCTGCACATCTAAGCAGTTTCCCAATGTGTTTGCAGGTAAGCCTCCCTCAGGCCAGAGCAAAAAGAACATGAAACAGCGCTTCCTCAAACTTCTGCCCTGCTGTCATGTGGACTCCACACCAACAGTCAGGCAAAGCAAGTGACCGACTCGCTGTTGCTTTCCTTTCTGCATGTTCTTGCTGCATATATCTCTAAAATGAATTCAGTATTGCTTTTAGTTTTATGTGTAATTTGTTTATGTTTTCATCTGTCATGTAGACAGTATAGAGGAGGATTTTGAGCTTGCCACTGTGTGCTGCAGGCCGGATAGTCTGGAAAAAATGTTGGAACAGACCAAGTTCACCAAAACAGAGCTACAAATCCTCTATAGAAGTTTCAAAAATGTAAGAAACTTTTCCCTTAATGATCTTTGTAAGCTCCCTACCGGTTTGATCTATTAATGGACTCTACAATAAGTTTATGTATTTATATATATATATATATATAAAAATGTGTATCTTCTCTCCGACACTTAGAATCAAACAAGCAAAAAAGGGTTACTGTACCTTTAAGACTCCTAAATTTAAATCACCTCTGTTGTGATTGGCTAGCTTCACCACATGTGAACTAAGAAAGATTACTCGTGGTTTGTGGGCTTGCTGACAGACTCTTTGCAAACATTTGCTTTTCCCAACACAGTCGCATGATAATACGTAACTATTTTACATTTACATAACTATTTTTCGTAACTATTTTACGTTACATTTTTGTACGACCAGCTCATGCCCATGGGTTCACACTTAGCTTTTTATTGTACAAATAATGCATTTTCCACGTTGTATGAATTTGTACGAAATTGCAACTTCGTAAAATACTTACGTTTTCTCATGATTTCTCATGAGTTGGGTTTTCCGTGACATGGCTACTTTACGCTTACGAAGTTTTCTTCTTTCTGTGTTGGATACATATCGAAGGTCTCTGTCCCTTTTTACAATTATTTTCTCAAATCGTTTTATTGTTATTAAATATATTTTAAATACTGAAATATTTTCCACATATTTTTGTTTATGACTATTTTTATGTGCTGTAGGAATGTCCCACTGGATTAGTAAATGAAGAGACTTTTAAGTTAATCTACTCTCACTTTTTTCCTCATGGAGGTGAGTGAATTCATGCATAAACCTAATTAAATCAGTTCATTTGTTCCAACCATATTAATTCTATTGTAATTCTATGTTCCAACTCTATTAATTAATTGAATTTAAAGAGGCCTTGATAAATCCCTCTGTGATTCCCAAATTGAGTTTGATGTTTCAATCTTGTGTTTTTAATTCTTTTGAAGATTCTAGTGCATATGCTCATTTACTGTTTGAGGCTTTTGACAAACACAAAAACGGAGCAGTTAATTTTGAGGTCAGTTTGCTGTTCATATACTTAATATGAATAAATGTAATTCATATACCATATACTTAATTCATTCAAAAGCATATAGTAATATATAATAACTATGTAAAATTTGTAAAGTATCTTAAATTAATTTGCATGTATTTTATGGTATATTAGCAATTAATTTTTTTATTATTATTTTCACACAAAAAATGCTATTTTATAGCCAAATCAGTAGATGATTCGCTGTTATCATAATGTTGCATATTAAAATTGTTCTTTCTTTTACACTTACTGGTGTATTTCTCATTGGCTTCAGGATTTTGTGGCTGGCCTGTCAATCATCTTGCGTGGTACCGTCACTGATAGACTGTGTTGGGCCTTTAGTTTGTATGATCTCAACAAAGATGGATGCATCACTAAAGAGGTAAAGAGGTCTATAAGATATATAGACTAGTTTCACACTAAACTGTGTATTTTAACATTTATTCCGGTACAGAATCTGGCCATTTATGTGAATCCATTACTGTATTCATTAATTTATTCTGTCTGTTTTAGGAGATGAATGATATTATGAAGTCTATTTATGATTTGATGGGGAAGTATACATATCCGTGTATGAAGGACAGCGCACCTAGAGAACATGTCGAAAGTTTCTTCCAGGTACCTTCAAAAACTCCAGATCAGCATTGAAGACTGGAGTAATCATGCTGAAAATTCAGCTTTGATCACAGGAATTAATTACAGTTTAAAACTGATTAGTTATTACAATAGAAAACTGTTATTTTAAATTGTAAAAATATTTCACAATATTACTGTTTTTACTGTGTTTTTGATCAAATAAATGCATGGTGAGCGGCAAAAAAAAAAAACATAAAAAGAAAGCTAGCATTTATTATTGTTATTCTTTCTTTTAAACGTCTAATGCTTGCCATGTTTCTAGTACAATAGGTCTCAAATTATTCATTTATTGATCGTTTATCTGTTTGCACTCAGAAAATGGATCGCAACAATGACGGTGTCGTCACAATGGAGGAGTTCCTGGAGTCGTGTCAAAAGGTACAAGGACGACATGAAAACTAATTATTTCTATAATTTTTTATGCTTTTGGTATAAAATGTAAATGCCTTTTTTTTGTAGAATGTGAATGTGATTACTCATTATAAAGATGCATTAGAAACTACTTAGGTTGATACCTACTGTACAAGACCTGCAATGATATTTAAAGGGATAGTTCACCCAAAAAATTTAATTTGCTGAAGATGTTCTCACCCTCAGGCCATCCAAGATGTGTTTGTTTCTTCATCAGGTTTGTAGAAATGTAGCATTGCATCACTTGCTCAGCAATGGATGCTCTGCAGTGAATTGTTGCCGTCAGAATGAGAGTCCAAACAGCTGATAAAAACATCACAATAATCCACAAGTAATCCACACAAAAATTAACATTTTGTGAAGCCAAAAGCTGCATGTTTGGAAGAAACAAAACCATCATTAAGATGTTTTAACTTGAAACTTCTGGCCAAAACACACAAGTCCATAAACCATAATAACACTTCCTCCAGTGAAAAAGTCCATCTCCTTTTGTCTCTCACATCAAAATACACAGACATTTTAGCAAGAAGCAAAGGTTTGAATTTAAAAATGTTTTGATGAATTTGTTATAAACGCAGATTTTGGCTTCATAAGACGTTAAATGATTGGACTGGAGTGGTGTGGATTACTTGTGGATGTTTCTATCAGCTGTTTGGACTCTCATTCTGACGGCACCCATTCACTGCAGAGCATCCATTGCTGAGCAAGTGATGCGATGATACATTTCTCCAAATCTGATGAAGAAACAAACTCATCTTGGATGGTCTGAGGATGAGGAGATTTTCAGCACATTTTCATTTTTGTCATCCTCAATCAACTATTCCTTTAATATATTCTTTGTTTTTTTAATAACTATTTTTGTTTAGGATGAGGCCATCATGGAGTCCATGCAGATGTTGGATCACGTAATTTAGCTCTGCATGCTGATATTTGGCAAATATTTCTCAACAGCAGCAATGTTTGATCTGTTGTGGCGTCTGCTTGATGACTTCCTCCATCTCACACCTACAAAAAAGACTGACAGTGAACACCTGAACAGGTGCAATACGAGCATGCCATGTTATGTTACCCTGAGGATGAAATGTTGTCTTTGAAGATCAGCTGTTATATGCCACTGTCTTTGCATTGTTTTTTTTTCTTTTAAAGGGGTCATATGATGCTTTTTTTAAAGCTCATTATTTTGTATATTTGGTGTAACAGAATATGTTGACATGCTTTAATGTTCAAAAAA